>NC_141030.1:6115000-6247500 GCF_052040795.2 Danio rerio | reverse complement strand
ACACATGAAATAGCACAAGAAATTATGTCTTGTTTTCTGAAAACAAAAACCCAAAATGAAGTGACTGTTTGGTGATCATTATTTTAGAACATTCACCCTTAATGTTTCTGTGGTGACGCGTCATGTTTGTCATGTGACACTGCAGCCACAATAGCGCTGCATGACAAATATTTTGTATTAAAACAGAAAAACATAATAAAAGGGATATATCTAAGGGAGCGTTTTTGTTGTTTAAAAGACGTATAAATGATCTTGATCGTTAGCTATAACGTGAGATCATTGCTATGTTTACTTGCGGCCGGGCGCATGTGTCGTTTATAAAAGCAGAACATGCAGGATTCAGCACGTAAATTCATCAGTTACTTCCAAAATGCAAGCAAGTGGCTGGCCAGCTGGGAGAAGAATAGATTGAATTTTATTGTTACTTTCACTGCATGCATTTGATAAGAATAATACACATCGGCAAATTATATTTGAATGGATTGTTAGACTTCCACAGACTTTCAATTGTGTTTTACAAACTCTAAATGTATTGTTTTACTAGTGCTTGTGTGTTTTTACATGTCTAAAACATAAAATAAGCATTGGGTGGTTAAAAACACTGTATTGTGATAATATGACACGTCTTTCTCTGGCTCAGTGCCAGCCAACGCACCAAAGCTCAGTTTGAATTTTTCAAGTCATGCTTGTCAAGCTGGATAACAGGTAAACACCAGCACCAGGGACATTACAGTTCTCACTTCAAAACGGGACAAAAGTAGGATTCTGTAGTGATTTACCCTGCTGTTGCTCCCTTCCTCCTTATCAAAGACTCCAACATGTTTGCGTTTCAGGTGCTGGATAATTGCTGTGTTGCTCCCGTCACCACTTTTGCATATTTGGCCTTAAACACAATTTTTTTGTTTATGTAGTGTGAAATGTTACCACACCTATGGTCGCACAGATTTCTCTACCTTCGCAATGTTTCTACCTTCTCTAATTTTTGCTCTATTCTGTCTATGAGGTGCTGAACTCTGCTGGCATCAGTGTGTGAGAGAGAGGCAGTGCGTTCACTCTGCTCTACGCTCAACTAAAGTTTTTTTTATAATCAAACGTCTCCGCGTTGCACAACACAATGAATTATGAAATTCGTTGCCAATGCTTTTAGTAATCGATTTTAATCGATTTAATCCATTTGTTGTTGCAGCCCTACAGAACATTTTAAATGAAAACACTGACAACAGAATTCCTCACGTTTCTGCCCCCTTTAATAGCACTGTTAAAAACGTCAGGTTCCACACAATCGATTTGTGTTGGGACAACGTAAAGGAATTGGGTTAACTTATTAGTTATTCAAATTTAAGTGGATTGAATATAAAACAATTATGTTCTCCCCAAAAACCCTCAAGAATTCTCAGCTTAATTTAAATAAATAGTTTGAACAACTGCAAATGTCACATTTTGAGTGAATACCATGACCTGATAACAATTGTAATCAACATTTACAAACCTTTTTTTTCTGCCACAGAGAGGCTTTGCAGAAATCCCAACAGAGCATTACAGACAGACAAGAATTACAGGTAAAGACAAAATGTACAGTACCTAAAGGTCACTGAATATCACACAATGAAATGTCATTCTATGTTACATACAATGACAATAAAAAGTATGGTTTCCTTTGAGGCTGAAAGATGCATGAGACAACAAAAAAAGAACTACAATATCGCCATCTCCATCAAATTTTATTCCACCTCTGGGTCAGAGTAACGATTGACTTTTGTCAAAATGTGTGATGAAAAAGGGATAGTCATATATTTAATCACATTTAATGTTAGACAGTTTTGAGGTAACCGAGTGACCGATTCCACATTAGCTAAGATGTCTTCAAAACAACATGTATAACAATTCCCTAAACAAACAATCACACACCCTATTGAATACACCACACAACCAGATGACAAAACCAAACTTTTATAGAACATGAAACTTAGCAAAAACTCACCAGATTTTACTTGCTTCAGAATTCTGTCCATACCAAGAACATCTAAGATACAGTAGCCGTGTAAAGGAGAGATCTTTTGAGTTTGTGCAGACTGAAACCAAGTGTGGTGACATACAGAACACTGATCTAGCAACAGTGACGTATTAAAGTGATTTTAAAACGAATATTTAATTGTTAAACTAAAAATCAGAAATAGTTTTCTCTTGGTCCAAAAAAGTAAACGTAATAACGTAACCCGTTAAAATTGCGTCATTGTAAGAAATGTTCACATTTAAGTATTTAAGTAAACGAATAATCCAGTAAACGGCTTCAATGCACACTTAAAAAAATGCAACCTCTGAATTGAGACAATTAGTATGTGATTTTGACAGTTTTAGAAAAAATATACAGTCAAAGTCAGAATTATTAGCTCTCCCATATTTTTATTCCCAAATTACCTATAAAAATGTATGTTTGACGGAAAGATTTTTGTTTAACAAATTTCAAAACTTTTGATAACTCATTTCTAAAAACTGGTTTATTTTATCTTTGTCATGATGACAGCACATAATATTTTACTAGATGTTTTTGAAGATATTAGTATTGAGCTTAACGTGTTATTTAAAGGCTTATCTAGGGTAATTAGGCAAGTTAGGGCAATTAGGCAAGCATTGTACAACGATGGTTTGTTTTGTAGACATTTGAAAATAAATATTGCTGAAAGGGGCTAATAATATTGACCTTCAAAATTGATTTAAAAAAAAATAAAAGCTGCTTTTATTCTTGCTGAAATAAAACAAACAAGACTTTCTCCAGAAGAAAAAAATATTATAGGAAATACTGTGAAAGATTCCTTGCTCTGTTAAGAATCATTTAGGAAATATATATATATTTATTAAAATTCACCGGATGGCTAATGAGTCAAAACTTCAACTGTATATAAGTGTTAGGACAAGCCTGACAGAACTCACCTCCGACTTTCACTGCAGTGCGTCCAAGTCACACTGGGCACTGACCAAGTCATATCAATCCACCCGAGACCATATCCTAAAGTACTTTGCTCTTTCTTTAGCATTTCGGAACCAGCCACAGCCCTGTGTTCTCGTTCCTGTACATCCATGTTTTGTTTTCATCTGTCATGCATCTCCCAGCAACAAGGTGAAGGTTTCTATCTATTAGCCACAGTGTATAATACACAGTTTTACTCGGTAACCATTTACAAAGTGTAAGCACCTTAAAAACTGACCACCTTTATGATAATGTAAGGGTATGTATAGTTGAGTGACAATTTATCTCCAGAGGTGTCATGAGTACATTAAATAAAATAAGTAAATAATAAACAAAACCTTCTTTGAGGTGTCATTGATATAATGTCCTACGTTACAATTCTAGTCAAAAACAACAAAAACTGCATAAACATGCAATTGGTTAAAGTAAAAGAACTGCACATGTGAAAACTAATTGCCTAATTTGCTTAACAACCTTAGTTGGGATTAGGCATGAGTATAAAGGCTGATTTATACTTCTGCGTCGAACACCGGCGTATGCTACGGCGCTGATGCATAGCTCTTCGCCGTGGCCGTCGCCGTCACTGACGTGCACCTCTCAAAAAATGTAACTACACGTCGCAACAACGCATAGCGCAAGCTCTTTGATTGGTCGGCTTGGAACACTGACGAGTCGGGGCGGGACCGAGAGCCGCGCGAATGGCGCGTACCCAATGTAGCGATTGTTTACAAGTTTAGAGTCCCGTGAAGGAGCTCTGCATGTTAAGTTTTGTTTTGTGTTTACCTCATAGTTAAAGTTGCTGCACGTCCGCCGGTTGCTGCCTCAAAATGAGCGAGTTTGAGCCACTTGTACATCCCGGAAGTGTTCAGGAAAAGCAAAACAACAGCGAAGAAACTCGACACAGAGGAACATTTACACCTCACTGCCAACTAGCGTTTCGGAGGTGTTAATGCAGACCAACAGAGACAGCGCGCAGAAGTATAAATGCACAGCCACGCGCGTTGCCTGCGCCGTGGGTTACGCCGGTCACTTGACGCAGAAGTATAAACCAGGCTTAAGTTAAAGTTGAATCATAATTTGCGCATGCGCTGAGTTGTGCCAGTGGAGCTCGCGTGCTACCTTGGATTTGTCTGTTGAATGCGTATATGTGGCCTCAAACCAGATCAATATGAAAGATATTGGATAATCCCGCATAGTGTTGGGGAATCATATCGATATATCCCCAGAACTCGATACACTGCCCAGCCCTAATGTATAGGGTTAAAATAATTTGTTGAATCAAACTTTTCTAATCATCTCAACTGAGCATGGGACGATAACCTGTATTAAGGTTGACCGCGGTTTTGAAAAGTCAAGGTTTTAAAACGGTTTTAAAATTCTGTTATACTGTTCCTAAGGTATTTGTAGTTTTTTTATGACTATTTTATGAGTTTTTTTTAGAGCGACAGTAGACAAGGACCCTCCACATCAAGAGCCAATGGTCAGTCCATGAGTCAAGAAACATCTGAAAATTAGGGCTGCTCGATTTTGGAAAAAAATCATAATCACGATTATTTTGGTCATAATTGTAATCACGATTATTTAAAACGATTATCAGTTGAAGTCAAAATTTTTAGCGCTCCTGAGAATTTTGTTTTTTTAAATAACTATTTCGCAAATTATGTTAAACGGAGCAAATGGAGGAAAAAGGTTGCTAATATTCTGGAGGGCTAATAATTCTGACTTCAACTGTATATATACAGTTATTTTCCTCCCTGCAAAGGAAAGAGAAATAAATACAATAGAATAAAAGTATAAAACAAACTGTGATTTAAGCATCTTCACCCTAAGAAAAACACTTTAGCTACAAAAATCCTTCAGTCAAGAGCAGGAAGGGATGTTCTCGTCGTTTGATTATAGATAAAACAAAGGCGCCAGCATTTCGCACTGTCACTTTAATGGTTTCTCTTTCACATGTCTTGTGATTCTCAACTCGTTTGTTTATTACGCAAATAAGGGTTAATATGAATAAACACCGCGTTTTGACACCTATTTGACCATTAAAGCGCTCATGTTAAGATTACTTTAGATGTCTGCGCTCCTCTGCTCGTCTCAGTGTGCGAATGAGACCGAATGCTGACCGCGTGCTTATGCGTGTGTTTTTCACACTCACATAAGCACGCGGTCTTTCGCGCTCTTGGTATATTATGCAATAATCGTTTATCTTGATTAATGGTTTTTCATAATCGTTAGAAGCCATAATCGAAATCGGATTTTCAATTAATTGCAGAGCCCTACTGAAAATTAGCATTTATCTCTTATAAACCAACATCCAGCATGCTACAGACCTGAAGAGTGCAGTAATTAACTTTAAACCCAAAGAAAAGATAGATATCCAAAGATTCCTTTTTCAAAATGAAAAGAAATCAAGTGTTTTTTAAACGAATTAAGACAACAAAAGTCAATGATTTATTTCAATTATTTAGCCTGCCATTTGTTTCAAAATATTTTAAATGTTAAAAAAATATACTATGTTCAATAGGGAACAAAGATGTAGTTTTTTTACCCAGACATTTAAAAACACCATATTTTACAGCATATTTTATCATGATATTGTGAAACTGAGATATTTTTACCCAAGGTTATCATACCATCAGAACCTTAAACCGGCCTATGCCTAATCTCAACTTGCATTAATCAAATAGACTAAAAATATGAAGTTAAACTTAGTATAACTTACATTTTGTTGAAACCAAAAATAACTTATTAAAATAAAGCAACATCATATTTATTTGTTGTGATTTTTTTTTGTCTATACATTTTTTAGTGCATATATTTTTATCAGATTTTTCCCATAATGCACAGCATAGCTTATTACATTCATGTATTTACATGTGTTTTTATAAGCTTGAATCTGCACACTGCACTGGCATGTAGCAGGAATGCAGAGAAATTCCTCCCACCAGGCTGCTTCACGCTACCCAATTGGAGCAGAGTGACCCCACAATCTCTCCACCGGCCCCTCTCTCAGCAGGACTGTCCGACTAACCTCACTGCCACCCACACACACGCACACAAACATGAACGTTGCTCAACAACAACAGACAACAACAGCCAATGAGTGCTTCGTGCTGACATTTCTTGAATGCATGTTCGAGTGTGTTGTCAAAACGGTGGATGCACCAAAACAACAGTTGCATTTTTACATTTAACTGCACCAGGGTCAGTCGGGTATGCACTGATAGATGGCTGTTTCCAAACGCCCCCATGTGCATTTGTGTGTGTGAACACATTCCGCGTCAGAGGTTAATGTTTACAAAGTGCTTTGCATTGTGGAGCATTGTAGCCAATCACAGTCATGTTTGTTGAGCAGATGAACTCAACGACCAATTAGAGGTGCTAAAGGATCCAACACACACAGCAAAGCTCTTTTTCATTCCTTTTTTGCAGGTTAAAAAAATAGTTAAAATGCCTGAACATGGACAGACTGCTAGCTGAATTTACAGCAGTACACACTGGTGAGAGTGGCATTTAGTTGAAAAATCAAATATGTGTTTTACTCAACATTAAATAACATTAAACAGCTAAAATGACAAAAAAATGAGGTTGAGAAAGCATCTGATAAACGCAATGTTTGTCCACACGAGCACAACAAGGCAGCAGTCAATCACATTGCATTTATTTATTCATTAGTTCAATTTTTTTCCCGCTTAGTCCCTTTATTCATCAGGGCTCGCCATAGTGGAATGAACCGCCAACTTATCCAGCATACGTTTTACACAGTGGATGCCCCTCCAGCTGCAACCCATCACTGGGAAACACCCATAAACTCTCATTTACACACATACACTACGAACAATTTCGCTTACCCAATTCACCAATACCGCATGTCTTTTGGGGGAAACCGGAGCACCCGGAGGAAACCCACACCAACACGGGGAGAACATGCAAACTCCACACAGAAGTGCCAACCGACCCTGCTAAGGCTCGAACCAGCAACCTTCTTGCTGTGAGGCGACAGCGCTATCCACTGCACCACAGCGCCACCTACATTCATTTATATGATCTGAGACTGCTTTAAAAAAAAAAACGCACTACAGCATAACACTGTTACCAGTGTCCGACTGAAGAGAGAAAATAATTTCACTATCAAGTAACACTCGGATAAGTCACCTCAATGCATTTGCAGAATCTACTGATTATGTTATATTAGGTTTGTTGGATCATTTTCGAAATGTAAGATTTTAATTTATATATATATTAATTTATATTTTAATTTATATTAAATAATATTTTTAATTTATATATATTAAAAAATGGTTATGATTTGAGTAAGGTAATGAGAAAAATGTATTTGAAAAATAAATATTTCAGAGTCTCGATTATCTGTACATGAATGTTAATAATCCACTTTTTTATGTCAAAGGGAATTAAAGGGGCTATTAATTTGTCCCTAAAATGGTTTTTAAAAAAATAAAAACTGCTTTTATTCTGGCCAAAATAAAACAAAGACTTTCCCCAGAAGAAAAAAATATTATCAGACATATTGTGAAAATTTCTAGCACAGGCTACAAGAACGCATATAAAAATTATTCATTGCTCTAAAAATCTCCTAATAATCTGTCTTCAGATATATTGCATTAGCTGCTTTGCAGATTAATTGAACACATAAATACATCATATTTGACAAATACCTATCTGCATTAAAAAAAAAGAAGGAAAAAAAAAATCACACCTGCTTAAAACGAATCTGTTCCCTTTAGAAGATCTGTATTAAATAGACTGATCCATTTTGATTTTTTAACAAGAACAATTTGAAGAGTTCAAAGACTTTTGAAGAAATCAGAGGAACAGAAATCAGTTGTATTGACTAAACAAACCTTCATTTGTGCTTAGAAGACTAATAAAAGGCAATTTTTTATTTGAGTTGAACAAGCCCTTTAAGTCTAAGTAATACGAATGCAATATATTGAACATGTTATGCTTTAATCTATTATTTAATGAATATATTAAACATTTTTTAAAAGTTGCAATAGATTTTGCTATGCTACAAAAAAAAAAAATGTAAAAAAAAAAAAAAAAAGTCAAAGAATTTTACCGGTATTAATACACACTTCTGAAATGTTAATACTGCAACAGTGCAGTTCCTAACTAGTGTTCCTGATCACATTCCTGCACCCCCATCACAGGGCACTTGTGTACAACCCCCAACACACACACACTCAGCTCCAGTGTCAGGGCGATTGAGCCTAGAGCACTGATGAGAAGTGCTGGAACTGGAGCACGGGGCAGCCAAAGCTCACGAAACGTGCAGGAAACACACAGGTGGAGACATTCACAATAATCAAACACACTCTCAAAAACATTGGCCAAAATACATTTACAAAACAGCTGAATTTTCCATTTAATCCATTTCAATTCAGTTATTTTGACTATTCTGCAAAGTCATTGTCTCGACATCAAAAAGAAAAACACTCCATGCTGAGTCGCTAACTTTCCTGAGGTTAAATATTAAGCGCTATAACAGGGCATCTGAACTTGAGCAGAAAGCACGTGTCAATACTGCTGACAAAAAGAAAACTTTAAAAAATAATTTAGCCAACAATTCACTAATTCATCAGCAAACTGCATCCGCTATATTTGAAACAGACATTAAGAAACATTAAGATGTGTTTGGGGTGACCAAAGAGCAACACTGCAGAATAATTAATACAAAGAAATGTTCTTTAATATTAGCAAATCAAATTTAACAAAAAAAGTGAGTAAAACAATAATGGTTGCTTTATTTACAGTATTTACATTGTTATTTATGAATATATAAACCTTAGAGTAGAACATTTTTATTTGTTTTGGCAACTCAATTACAATTCATTAAGTATATTTACATGGACACCAATAATCTGATTTTAACACGATTAAGACAATCATCTGATTGGGAGTCTATCATGTGAAATGTGAAAATGTCAACACAACATTCTGCACCGTCAAAGGCATCTGCGGTAGCACCCAAAAGGCAGAGGAAGATGCCATCCATTGCACCAAAAGTTGAACTTCTGGACATGCTAAAGAAAAGTAGAAATTACGTGGCTGCAGGGCGCCATTAAGGAATAAATGATCTTCGGTTTGTTAGATTCGTTTTTACAGGCTTAAAACATCTTTAATAATTAAAAATATAAAAAGCAGATTACTTCATAGATTTAGCCTATTTTGGGGGTATTTTTAGAACAAAACTCCCACAATTAACGAGGGACCACTGTACTTCAAAACACACTAGAAGACAGAGAAGGAAACCAATCTAGTGACACCTTCTGATCTGACACAAAAAATACACTGAAGCATTGTAGATCGTTTTGGCAAAGTTTGGTGGGCCAATAATTAAAAAGAAATGAAAAAATGTGATTAGCAAAGCTTTAATTGTCCAACGCAATCATATGGCAATGTGTAAATTTGATTTAGTGGATAATTTGTTTTCATTTGTACAATCTCATTCATTAATTTTTGTATGATTTGCTCATCCCCACCACAATAATTCTTTACATTTGTATAGCGCTTTTCTAGACGCTCAAAGTGCTTTACACATCTTTGGAGGGAATCTCCTAATCCACCACCAGTGTGCAACATCCACCTGGATGATGCCACGGCAGCCATATTGCGCAAGACCACAGTCCACACACCAGCTGATTGGTGGATAGGAGACAGAGGCTGTTTCTCAATTCCAAGACTGCAGAGAACAGATTTGCGTTCTTGTGGAGACCGGTCTTGCCAGGTGTCCTCGAAAGAACGAACTCGGGAGAACACGAGAACAGAGAACACGTCCTGTGAGAAATGAGATGCTGCTTTCTTCCTGATGGTCACATGACCTTCACGCGTTTTTAATGGAAACTTATTGAAACATTACAGCATCCATACAACCATTTGTTTTTCTCCTTTTCAAAATAAATACTATGCATAAAATCATTATAAATAGATGTTGCATAATATAAATAAAATATATATAAATAAATAAATAAAATATGAGTTTCAGCAAACAAACACCCTTAATGTGTTTATTCCTTTATTAAGATGTGGTTATATTTTCCTTTATTTTAGGGAAAGTCCTGAGGTAAATAAGTGATATCTCTAAACTTATTAACTTAATAATGGATCTATATAAAATGCTGTGCTTCCCACCTCCAGTCGCAATGACTTCTGGGACTTCTAGAGTGATATCGGTGCTCAAGTCTGCATCGGTGCGTCCTCGATATCAAGAACACATCTGCAAAGTTTCACGCGTCCTCCGTACTTGCGGTCTTGGGTATTGGAACTAAACTTTTGCAGCTGATTATGACGTTACAAGAGAACACAAGGACGCAAGACCGCTGAAGAACGCATATTAAGAAACAGCCAGAGTGATGAAGCCAGTTATGATATGATGGTTGAAAGGACATGATGGACAGACGCCAGTGGGCAAATTTGGCCAGGATGTCAGAGTTAAACTCCTACTCTTTTTCAAAGACACCCAGATTTTTAATGACCACAGAGAGTCAGGAACTCGAAAGATTTGAAAGACGTATATAGTCCCCATTAAAATACTGGGGTGTTAGGACCCACACAGACCGCAAGTCGAGCACCCCCTGCTGGTCTCACTAACACCACTTCCAGCAGCAACCTAGCTTTACCATGTGGTCTAGAGAATGTGTTAGCGGACACCAAATCTAAAATACACCATAAAGAAGAAACCCAGAAAATCCCTGTTGCATTACTCAAACTAAAAGTTTACTATCTAACAACATATAAAAAAGTATTTGGGATTAATTAGAACCGGCTGACAAAATGCACACAAAAATCCCTTTTGATTAAATCACACTGGGCCATATGCAAAAAAGAGAAAAATCTTGCTGTTTCAGTGTACTGTTGTTGTGTAAATGTACACTTGCATTGGAAATCCCATTGGAAACCATAACTGATGACTGAACACCCAATGTTCTGCTCCACACGTACTGATCACATGATGACCTACATTACGTCTCCCTGTGCGCTGGTTTATGAACACCAGCAAAACATGTTAAACATTTACCACATTCTTAGACTGAAGCCTTTCGGCAGAGTTTTAAAATCAGCTATAAAGTAACTTTAGAGTCAACATCCTTGTTAATATAGGTTAGTCAATGACGCTGACAAAGCACACACGTTTCAGAAAACCAACAACTACATTAACTGAAAATCTATATTTAACTCCTCTACACACTCCACAGCTCTTTTACAGTACAGCAGCGATTAAACTCTTTCTAGGTCACACAGAGTCAAAGCATTTTCCTTCATGTTCATTTTTAAGATTTCAGTGGATGACATTCGGTAGGAAACAAATTAAGTATTAAAGTAAACAATAACCATGTAATTAAGGACAAACTGGATCAATAACAAATCTGAAATGCATTATTAATAAGCATTTTGAGCTAATTTTATCTGTATTTTAAATTGAATAATATAAAAAAAATCCATTTAAAATGTCTCATCACAATTATAATATCAAAAATAAAAACCTGGCCCAATTATTTGTCCAGTTTGTATTTTTACTTGAAGAGAATCTTGCTAAAATTAAGATATATAACAGGAGTTTTACTTATACACTTTGCTAATCACTTAACAAATCAACTGTGTATCTCTTTTTCATGTACAACCCAGTTTGAGCTTCACAAAGAAAGACAAAGAGTATCAATCTATTTCGGATCTGATGTAAAGCTTAAGGCTGATTTATACTTCTGCGTCAAACGCTGGCGTATGCTATGGTGCTGATGCATAGCCCTTCGCCGTGGCCGTCGCTGACGTGCACCTTTCAAAAAAATGTAACTACACGTCGCAACGACGCGTAGCGCAAGCTCTGTGATTGGTTTGTTTGGTAGCGCTGACGAGTTTGGGCGGGACCAAGAGCCACGTGAATGGTGCGAAACTGATTGAGCGATTGTTTACAAGTGTGGAGTCCCGTGAAGGAGCTCCGGATGGAAAGTTTTGTTTTGTGTTTACCTCATAGTTAAAGTTGTTGCACGTCCGCCGGTTCCTGCCTCAAAATGAGCGAGTTTGAGTCACTTGTACATCCCGGAAGTGTTCAGGAAAACAAAACAGCAGCGAAGAAACTCGACACAGAGGAACATTTACACCTCACTGCCAACTAGCGTTTCGGAAGTGTTAATGCAGACCGACAGAGACAGCGCCCAGAAGTATAAATGCACAGCTGCGCGCGTTGCATGCGCCGTGAGTCACTTGACGCAGAAGTATAAACCAGGCTTTAGTCTTCTTAAATCCATGCTTTTATAGTAGTATCAAACAAATGGCATCAAAGCATTCCCACAAGGTCATAGCTTGTTCAATAATAGCACAGCAGTCAGAGCACAACAGTCGATTTATAGATGAAAACACTATTTGCTCCATAAGACTTGTATACCCATAATCGCCCAACTCTACATAGTAGGATGAAGGCTGTAGGCTGTCTAAGGTTTATCAGCTTATGATCACTATTAACATTTATATAGTTTTATATTCATGTTTTATGTTGTTGTTTTATAAAACCAAACTGGAAATTCAGGGTTTATGACATCATCATTAGCATGACATCACAGGACACGACCTGAATCACTATTGTAAAAAAAAAAAGCTTGTTTCTCTGGATATAAACATTCTTCAGACAAATTTGTACATGAAAGTACATAATAACTTTTGAATTTTTTTAATGATAAAATCCTACATATTCTGCCTATATGAGATGAGCAAGTACACAAGCAAGAGAATGTGCAAAGAGTCCCTTCACTGTAGTCCTGTACATTAGGATCATACGTAGTACTGTTGTGATTTGTTTGTGAATCCATTTCATTAGCTAAAAAAAAAAAATCTGCAGCCACCTTAATTTATTTTCCGGTGAATTTGAAGTGCTGCAGTTTATGCCTATATTGAGACGAATAGAGAGAGGAATCCAATGCCCAGCTCTTGCTCAGCAGTAAAACACAACGTTTGCTCCTTTGCTCCCTTAAGGGTTTACAGATCTCTGCAGACTTCCAGCTAGCTCCCTGCTTACCAGGAGTGTTCCAGCACATCGATCAGACAAACAAATGAAACTGCTTTCTCAACATCCAATGAAAAGAAAGAAAAAAGATCTGAGGGCAGAAACTGATGAACAAAACCTGAGACATTGCAATGCAAGTTCTAATGAGAGTGGACCATGACTAAAAATATCCGTCTAAAAAGTTCTTAGAAAAAGAATTTTAAAAAAAAAACTGAGATTATTATTCTACAACTACAATGAGCAAATAACTACTAATATTATATTAGAGTACTGAAAATAAATATTGAAGCTTAATTGTTTAATGTTTGAATAGAAGAAATTAAGCTATGAATCAATGTATTTGATGTTTATATTTCCTTTTTTGAATAGTAGAATATTAAAATAGAAATAGTAAAATTGTGTCTTTTTTTCTTGTAAAAATAGTAATAATAATATTAACTATTAGAGCTATAATTATTAATTTTCACAAATAATAATAATAATAATAATATCAACAGAAATACAACTATTATTATGATTATTATTACAATTACTATAATTATTAATTTTATAAAAATAGTAATAATAACAATAATAATAATAATAACAATATCTAAAATAATTAGTATTTCTATTAATCTTCCCAAACAAAATGAATATTATTAATAAAATTATTTAAATATTATTATTTATTATATATTATATTTTATATTTATTATATATTATAATTTATTTTAATATTATTATTGTTATTATCATCATCATCATCATCATCATCATCATTATTATAATTATTATCATCATTATTATTATTATTATTTTATTATTTGTTATTATTATTATTTCTTATTATTAATTATTATTATTATTCTATTAATATAATTATTACTTTTACAATTATTAGTATTATTAATATTAGTTGATATTTAAGTACACCCTCATACTTTTGCATTTAGAGTGTATGGGCAAGTTCCAAAATTAACAGGGTGTCAAAATAAATCACGTCATATAAAAATAAACCAGAGGCACACACTCGTTCTTACTATTTATTCCATAAATTATGTTGCAGCTCTTAATAAAGTTACAAGCCAATTTAAGAGCCCATTTTTGGCCTTAATGTGGGGCTGGCAGGTTACCCTCACCAAAAACAGGTGCAAAAATGATCACCAGGACCTTCCTCCTTCAAAAAGGTGCCTTTAGGACCATATAAGGAGCAACTAATAAAAGTTTTACTTTGTTTAAACATTTTAGACCCATTTTAGACCTTTATAAAGTGCCATCCCATTTCGACCAGACTGCCAAAAATCAATTTCAACAACAGGAGTAAACAGGGCCTGAAGGTGAAGAGGTTACAAGCTCACTGTGGCAAGTGACCGCCAAAGTACAGCTCCATTAAAAGATTCAAGACTGCTTCCAACCTAACACTAAAGTAGTGAGGGAAAAAAAAAAGTTTAATGAAGTGCTCCCTGTCCACCAAACAAGGGCAGAGACTCAGGAAAAAGGTCAATTGAGATTAAATCCGACCTCAAAAGAACAGTAAAACAAAAGACGACAGGGGAACAATGTCCCCAGGGAAGCCCCGGCCCAAGACAGCTGCCCGGATGGATTTTGGGAGTTGGCCGTGTTAAGGCCACACATTTTAAAATTTACTTTAGCAAAGAGAAGGCCAGAGGGACCGAGAGGTGGTCAAGGGACACTTGGCTATTTCCTATTTTGGCCCCTTCGGCGCTGAAGCCCAGAACTGGGATCCTCCTCATTATGACAACAGCGCTGGCTTTCACAATGCATCTCTTTGTGTCGCCTTCTAAGCCCATGGATTGCGTGCCTGTCCGCAGCGCCAATCAACTGACAGTCACTCCCAATTTACGGGCGGAATCAAGTTTCCCGCTGATGGTCCCCGGAGGCCAACGAGACGCTGGGAAAATCGATGGCCCTTTCCCATGCCGTTACAACACACAGTGTGTCAACAGCTCTCATTGGACGTGCTGGAAAGGACTGTGTACAATCAACACGCTCCAATCTAGATGGGACGGCCTCACTCCGTCCATTGCATTCCGACATCGATCGTATACGGTTTCCAAGACATACCACCGGGTTCAGAGCACGCTGACTCACATCGTGGGTATCTATCTCAGAGGCCTGCCACAAGACCTGTTGTTTTAACCAGTAATCTGCGCCTTATTAGTCACGCTCCCGTGTGTTTACTTTTCACATGTAATCTCCAGCTTGCCTCGTCCTGCTGTTAACCAAACAAAACCTGAGAGGAGGGGGGGACCCCTATGCCTGCGGACAGGGCCTAATGGGTATGGAAATATCCGGGCCTTTGTGTCCGGCGTCCAGGCGTGATCATTCAGCTAACCCTGGGCTTTAAACACGCAGTTCCTGGTGACCCTGGAGAGGCCTCCGCTTATTAGACAAAACATGCTAAAACACTCGACAGAGACCATACAAGTCACTGCGCTAGATTTTGGTCCTTGTAATGCAGGAAAAAAGGCATTTAAAATGGTCAAGCAATAAATGCACATTTTATGTAGCTTGAATAATCGCATGCGTTCACACTCGACTGAGCTGCAGCTTGAAGGCAACTTGAACTTCCTCTTTCTGTAAAAGGAGTATGGCAACACAAACATGAAATGATTTTCTTCAGGTACTAAACGTCTGCAAAACACTCATGAGCAGGGCTGTGCGATTAGGGGAAAATATCGAATTGCGATTTTTTTTTTTTTACCAATATTGCGATTTTTGATTTGTGATTTAATTTTGTAGTCAAGCTTCAGCTCAATATTCGTAGCTTCTTACTGCTAAAATGCAGTGAGTGTTAGTCAAAAAAAGGAACTAAAAAGATATTAATTAACACCAAATTCTAATCAAATCTGTTCAGAAATATTCAGAAATTAAACACTCATTTTTCTCTGGAGCAAACAGTAGTGAGATATGGCGTTATCTTCTGGTCTCTTCGTGATGGTTTTTCATATGGTGTAGCAGCTACAAACAACTCTGAAATTGTACTTTCCTGCTGCTCGCTACTAGATTGAGGGTCATTAGCAATACTTTTGGTTTACTTTTTAGCAAGACACTACTCATATAACCATTTGTTGTGCCTTTTCAGGTGCTTGTTGTTGTATTTCCTCGTACTTTGGCAACAATTCTGTGACAGCTCTTACAAATGACCTGTTTTTGTTTGGTGTCTGTAACTTTGAAACTACAATATTACCATATTACAGACCAATTTTGGTCCCACTTTATATTAAGTGGCCTTAACTAATATGTACTTACACATGATTAATAGTTTGTTACAATGTACTCATGTAAATGCATGTATTTATTGTGTACGTATGCTTGATTAAATACCTGTATGTAATTACATCTGTAATTAACTTTTAAAATTACATTTGTAAATACACTGCTGACCATTCCCTACACCTTAACCCACCCTTAAACCTACCCATACCACCAAACCTGCCCATAACCCAACTCCTATCCCAACTCAAGAGCACCACAAGTGTTCTCAAATACATTATGAACAAAGTAAGTACATCATTGTATTTATTTTTTGATGCAACTACATAGTAGTTAAGGACATTTAATATAAAGTGGGACCCAAATTTTTTCTTTGATATTAATTCGTCTATTAATGCTTCTTAAGAGGCAGACGCCATCATCCCTCTTGTCCGCGCTTTCCTGTTTGTTTTATAGTGGGCTTTCCTCATTGTTCGGTTGTGCAGTTCTGATTGGGCACAATTGGCTAGTAAGACTGTCACACACAGACGGCAGTCATGCATTTGCTCTGAGCGGGGGAAGTTAAATAATATATATAAATTTCATATCGCAGCCTCTTGCGCTTAGCTAATCGCAAGGTTTGATTTCTTCAACCCATTTCTAATCATAATAGTTTTAATAACTCCTTTCTAATAACTGATTTATTTTATTTTTGCCATGATGACAGTGAATAATATTTTACTAGATATTTTTCAAGACACTTCTATACAGGTTAAAGTGACATATAAAGGCTTAACTAGGTTAATTAGGTTAGCTAGGCAGGTTGGAGTAATTAGGCAAGTTATTGTATAACGATGGTTTGTTCTGTAGACTATCGAGAAAAAAAAAATGTAACTTAAAGGGGCTAATAATTTTGTCCCTTAAATGGTGTTTAAAAAAAATTAAAACTGCTTTTATTCTAGTCGAAATAAAACAAATAAGACTTTCTCCAGAAGAAAAAATATTATCAGACATACTATGAAAATTCTTTTACTCCGTTAAACATCATTTGAAAAATATTTTAAAAAGAAGAAAAAAAACTTCAAAGGGGGCTAATAATTCTGACTTCAACTGTATATATTTACAGGCACATTGACAATTCCAAGAAGCATTGGGTTTTGTTATTTCAGATAAGAAACAAAGCCTCAGGTTTCATCTTTTTTCCTGCACTACTTCATCAGAAAATGTAAACAATAAATGCTGTTTTGGCTTTGATGTGACAAATCGATGTACAGCGGCTCAGTTCAAACATCAGCAGAGCGTATATAAACGTCATCATTACTTCACCTTCCCTAGCTATACATTAGGGCTGCGCAATACGACAAAAGTCTGCAAGTTTACAGTATAAGACACACTGAATTAAACTGAACAACCCAAAAGAAATAATGCTAATCAAAAGGATAGGAGTTGGCTCTCTATAAAACAAAAATGATTGATTTTATTGAATATTTTCACATTTATGAGGAATAAGTGTCATTATGTATGTGACATCTCACCGTTATGGATTTGACAGATGTGAAATTGCCACTTGTGTGACTTTAGTAAATCAAATAGAATAGTTTGAAAACATTGACAGAGACATTTGAGTATTTCTTAAGTACTGTAAAATACTTGCTTACACAAAAAACCCAGAAACTGTTTACGTATTTTGGTGGAAACTTTTTTTTTTTTCATGGCAAGCTTGACATTTGCACGGAATTGTTCATATTTATAATTAGGGGTGTCAAAAATAACCGTTTTTTCGGTGCACTGCGATGCAGACGTGGACAATTCGGTATCGGTTCAGTAATAATCATAACCGGTTATTACTGACGTCATTTACCTCATATGCGCTCTGTCGCAGTATCAGTATCAGCAACAGTATCACTCATCTGTGAAGAACGCAGCGCGAAAGAGCCAATCGCAACCGGTTTTTTTTGAGGGTGTGACCAATCAAAAAGGTGTAAGAGAACTAGACAAGGATAAGAGAGTGAGCTGGATATTTATATTTGTTTATATTATTTGCAAAATGCTCGTTTTGTTTAAAGTTACAGTTTATATATCTGACTGTTTGTATTAAATGACAAAATTGTATTACAAATAGTATATAAATATAAATATATTCATACATTTTAATACAAGAAATGCTGCTGTGAAGAAAATATAAAACAGTGTATGGAAAGCACCGTCAATGCACCGTGATGCACCGAAATATCGAATTGAACCGAATCGATGGCATGATAATCGTAACCGAACCGTGAGACTAGTGTAGGTTCACACCTCTATTTATAATACAACAATATGGACAAAATAAAAAATCTATTGTTTTAGGAACTGTTAACCGATTAATTTAAATTAAATCATATTTACTAAATATATCTGTGCGCACAGTGTAAGCATGACTATATTGCATAAAGCCTTTCCTCACACTGACCTACTGGTCTTACGGTTCGGTTACAATTACCATGCCATTAATTCAGTTCAATTCGATATCTCGGTGCATCGCGTTATATTGACTATGCTTTCCATACACAATTGGATTTTTTTTGTCACAACACAAGAAAAAAAATGCATTAAAATCTATACATACATGTATATTTATATATAATTTGTAATACAATTTTGTCCTTTAATACAAGCAGTCAGATATAAAAACTGTACCTTTAATTTGACCTGCCTAATGAAAACACTCTTTTTTGACTGTTTTAAACAAAGCTCAAATTCAATTACAGAAGACAACATGATCCTTTATAGCAAACAAACTTACGTAAATATTATCCTGCTTGCTTTTTGAGTGTTGTCGTGAAAGTTATGATTGGTCACCTGCTCAACAGAAAGGGCAGCCAGCGATTGGCTCTAAAAAAAAATGTCAGCACTGTGCACCGACGAGTGACGCGGTAGGAACAGCCGTGGTTACAGTCTAAATGCAGCTTCTGACTAACAGTTTAGTTTCAGAATTAATAAATTAATGATGCAATACAAGTGAATGCGTTTTGATGGCACATGGTACAGTTAGTGCAACCAGTAGAATTAGAACACGCTCTGAAGCAATTTCTATCAAGAAATATGCAGACAATCAATTATTTTTGACTTAACGTCTTAATATATAAACAATGGATTTTGATCAAGTTATTGTCGTACTGTAATCCTGGAAATAAACAAAGCAAATGGCATTTAAAGGACGACACAATCACCAGACAAAGAGGGTTGTTCAGAAGCACTTCAGTTCAGTAAATGCACAGATTCAGTCTTGATCAACAGCCACTGCTTTGTGTTGTGATGGAGTATCGTAGCATGTGCTGTAGACGACACTATACAACAAACAACAAGTTGTTCAATGTGCAATCAAAATACCCATTTATTTAATGCTACATTGACTGCATTAGCCACATTATTATCAAAAGTTTAAATGGATTATGAACAGGCCCACATGATACTTGTGTAGATTGTCATGCAGCCTATTTCTTGAAATATATAAATGTAAATATTATTTATCCAGCTTTATATATTTATTTCAGTTACATTACAGTCAGGGCTTGACATTAACTTTTTTAATCACCAGACACTGTGGATGGTAGTTTTCCAACGTTACTAGCCACTTGCCTATATATATTTTTTATGCATAAATTTGACTTTGGCATGCTAAAATTACTTTTTATTAATTTTGTGTTATGTCCACGTGCCCCCTCATTAATTTATTTGTGACCTTGCTAAACGTGCATGGGCAAATGGGTTGTGGTTTCATAGTGTCGCACTGCAATTTTACTTCACATTTTTAGGGTTCAACACTAAGGATTATGCATGGGACGATAACTGTTTTCAAAGTATACCGTGGTTTAGATAAGTCAAGGTTTTAAAAGTGGCAAAATGTACTGCTATACCGTTCCTAAGGTATGTGTAAGGTTTTTCTTCATTTGAAACAAAATGAAGACAGCATGATTGATTCAATAATTTATTTTAGGGGGCTTTCACATCTGTGGTTCGCTTCATTTGGTCCGGACCAAGGGCAATAAATGATACATTGTTGCATCTTCTGCCGTCTTTGGGTCGTTTTCACACCACACTGCTGGCTTTGGTCCGAACCAGTTGAAACGAACCAAAATGCAGTCATCTGACAAAATCCACATCTCTCATTGGCCAGATGTTGTTGAACATATTTCCTAAACTGCTTTTTGATTGGTCACAATTCACGTGCGGGAAAATGCCAGTGAACTCCCGCAGATGAACAAAACCTTTTACTCTGGAGGGACGACTGCGCTGGCTGATTGTATCCCTGCTTTAGACAAACTATACATTACGAAAATGAAGCGCGGCCGCGGCTGGAAAACAGTGTTTAATGCGGAAATATTACTAACGATCCATTAGGTAATGTTTTTCCCTCTCTCTCTCTCTGTTGGTAAAGCGCGGTCAACAAATATTTTTCCTCCATATCCCATAATGCACAGCGCATCGGCCTACGGCAGCTGAATTAGTCCAAAACGCGCAGTACTTTTTGCGGTTGGACCTGTTTTAGTACGAATCATATTTTCACCACAAACGAACCGCTCCAGGGTTCGTTTGAAAGCGTAACGAGACCACCTCTTCAAGCAGGTCTCGGTACGCTTATTTGGTCCGCTTTTGGTGCGCACTCGAGTACGATTGCTGCATTCTCACCTGCACAAACGAACCGCACCAAAAGGGGAAACGAACTCTAGTGCGATTCAATCGAACTAAATAAGGCAGGTGTGAAAGCACCCTTAATTATTTAGCCTGACATCCCAGCAGGCACACAACTTCATAAATGTTAATTGTAAGTGATAATGTCAGGTGACCAAAATTCAATGTCTAGCCATCGTCTAGGGACAACGTTATTTTGATATCCAAAAAGACATCAAATGACGTTGATATTTGGTTGATTTTATGTTGGGTTGTAAAGTGACCAAAATCCAACATCGAGCCAACATCTTAAACCAACAACATATTGACCTTAAATAATAATAATTATTTGTCACGTATGGCAACCAAAATCCAACGTCTGACACCATTGTGGTAACATCCACACAAGGTCAAACTTTAACATCATTAGACATTGATATTTGGGTGATTTTAGGTTGGACGTTTGACACGGACATCAGCCTGACTTGGGGTTCTGATGTGCGATTTTCATTTCAAAACAAAATGCAACGTCTCCACGACGAAGTACAACATTGACATGTTGACATCCTGTCCCTGCTGGGAGGTTTACCGTTTCAAAATATTTTAAATGTTTTTCAAAATAAAATTTGTTTTTTTGTTTATTGTTTTTTACCCAGACATTTAAAAAATAATATATTTTAGAGTATTAATCACAATACCGTGATATTTTTATCCCAGGTTATCATAATGTCAGAATCTTTTACCGGCCCATGCCTCCTAAGGATTTACCAATCTTTTCTCTGGAAAAACCAAACTATTTATTTCCTTGCCACAAATTTTAAATAATGCCTCAAAACAAGCAAAATAGAATAAAAACATTTTGTGTGCGATAATAAGAGGATAATGGCATGCATACAGTTAACATTAGGCCCATTAATAATCTTAATATTTAGAATAATTAAGAATAGTTGAAGTGAACACAGCAACCACAGCTGCTTACAAAAAATCAAGCTCTTGAAAGTAGGACTGTGGGTGCACGAGCACCACTTTTTTCCAGTCTATTTCAAAGAGAAACAAAATCGCAGCAGTTGTATTCGCAGGCACGCTTGCTTCTCGCAATGAAATGAGCTCCCGCACGCATGCGCATCGCAAGGGCACTCACACACATCACCAGCTGTGCGTGCCAACACTGCCATCAGTGAGCAAGGATCGCTTGTGTCTCACCATGCACCTGATCATCCTCTCATTCGGTGTTTACCTTCTTCCTTTTGCTCACGCGAACACTTATGAGATGTGCTGCTTCTCGATTCTAAGATCACAATTGCACGTATACAGACAAACAGACTTAAACTAAAATTCTTATCTTTAGTGACAAGGCAGCACTGGCATTTAAAACAAAATACTTTAAACCAGCCAAAGTAGCTAGTGGCAGTGTCTGTTTCACCTGCCACAGGTGAAATCTACTCGCATTTGACGGGTGTTAATGTGTCAAGCCCTATTTACAGTACAATACGCAAATGTTTAGATGTTTCGGATTATTTGTGTACAATACATTTACAAATTTCAATGTATTGTTTTGCTGTATTACAGTATTACTATTAATTTAATATAGCATTATATACATTATATAGAGTATTTTCTTTTAGTGTAAATACTATCTAATAATATTTGCATTGTAAACCTCAAATTAAATATAAAGTAATTATTTTATTTGGTAAGTTTCAGCTCCTATAAACAAAATCATTCCACAAAATCTTTTTTTTTTTTACAAAATTCTGCACAAAAAAGCTAAATTCAGATACTTATTCACTACTTATAAAGGAGTAATTGAACAAAACAATTTGTTAATTGACTTTAGCAATAGAAGAGTAACTTAAAACTGCCAAAAATACAAATTTAAGACATTTGGGACAAAATTATGACAAAAATCCCCTCAGAAAGATCAAGGCTCTTGAATAAAAGTTCTGAAAAGCAGATTCATTTTTGCACAATTCACGGTGCCAGCGGACAAACACATTGTTAGCAGTCTTTCATTCGACTCTCTTAAAGGTGCTGTATGTAAGTTTGACTCTTCTAAAGCATAAAAATACTATAATATGTTTGCAGATAATTAAGAAACATGCCAAGTGAGCATTTTAGTGTATCTGAAAAACAATGCTGAAGTCAGTTATTCTGCTTTGAAACTGTGCATTGCATAGAGGAACGTCTGCCTTTGTTTTGGTCATTTAACCCGCAGTTTAGCCAATTATATTTCAGCACCTCGGGTTGCCTTCATTAATTCAGTCAGAATGGCTCTCAACGTTTGTATCCGTGACCGAAAAATGCGACCTCCAGTGGACAGTAGCAGAATCCGAAATAAAATGCTGATTCAGAGTTCAACATGAGGTTATTAATTGGTAAATAATATAAATATTACAACCGTAAACGTTAGTTGAGCAGGTCACATTGTAACCCCGTGTCCTTAAAACATGCTACTTGACGAGATTTACAGTGATAAGCATTTGATAAGCAAATGAAAAACGACAGAAATTTAAACAGCCATTCAGAAGCACAGAATAGATGTGCACTCACTGCAATCCAACGAAATGGTAAGGTTTATAATCTAATTAATACATATTAATTATTAAATGTAGATACTGAATCACTGACATGTGCTGGTTTAAACTGAAATCGCAGTTCTAAAGTTCAATTTCAAACAGTTTATTTTATTTTTAAGATCCGTGTTAAATCTGCTGCTGCTTTCAGTAGTATGACAATAAATGTCATGTAAAATGGCATTCAAACTCACATTATTAGCATTTAGCACTGAATAAAGCACATGAGGTGTACTTAAAGGCTGATTTATACTTCTGCATCAAGCGCAAGCATAGCCCTCACTGACGCGCACCTGTCAAAAAATGTAACTACACGTCGCAACAACGCATAGCGTGTTGCTTGCGCCGTGGGTCACGCCAATCACTTGACGCAGAAGTATAAACCAGGCTTAAGGTGATCATTGTCAGTTTTCTGTTGATCAGCTCCAAAAAATAGTGGCCGCTTCTAAAATATAAATTTCTCCTTTAATATGAAAAATAATCCTTGTATCGCTTGCAGTTGCTTTTATTTAGGACATCGTTTAATACATCCTTTAGGGTCAACAGTCAGTCACACTGTTGGTGTCGTCAATCTGGCAACCTGGCCTGCGTATGTTTTGATCCAGGAGTGCCATACATAGTTCAACCACTGGGTGTCAAACTTGCATACTGCACTAGAGATTTGCGCAGGACTAAATTTTGAATCCCGCTCCCGCTCGCACCCGCCAGGTTTTAGCCCGAACCCGACCGCTCCTGCTTATATTAAGCACTTGTTGTCCCTCTGCCTGACCCGCCCTGTTTTCTACCCACAGCGCCCGATCCCGCTAAAGAGCGGGGGGAGAACAAAACCAAAAATCCCCCAGGTATACAGTCCAGACAGCCTATAACAAGTTGTCTGTATAAACAAACACACGCACAGCACCGAGCACACACACACACACAGACAAAGCTCTCTCTCTCTCTCTCTCTCATTCGCGCGCGCGCACACTCATAAGCATCAAGCACACACACAGGCAAAGCTCTCTCTCTCTATCATTCGTGCGCGCACACACATCTCTCATTCGCGCGTGCGCATACATACACACACATACAGCAACAAACAAGCTAAACACAGCATCGCGCTGTTTCATTTACACACATACATACGCATGCTCACTCGGGAGCGATATTGCTAGACAGCCCGCTCCCGTCCTAAATTAAACCCGTTACCGACCGCTCCCGTGATTTATTCGGAAATTTATACCCGCACCGCAGAAATCTGGTCGGGTCCTGCGGCGCCCGTGGGACAGCCGCGGGAATGCAGACCTCTATACTGCACCTTTAAATGACAAGCAAAATATAGATACATTTTTTTTTTAACAGCACGATAAGTTCAATTATTATACTTGCATTTCGTACTATTTTATAATTTAATGAACAATCCCATTATCACATGATTACATAAGTTATGAAATCAGGAAACATTCATGAAAAGCGTTGAGTATATACATTTACCACCCATATAGCTTATTTCTAGATAAATGTATAAAAAAAAGGCAAAATAACTTTGACTCAATTTTGTTCTCCAAGTGAAACAAATAAATGGCAGATTTTCCAGAAAATACAGCAGACAATACACCACTCATTTTGGTAATACAACCCATTCATTCTCTTCTTAAAAAATTCAACAGAATCCCTGTTTTCAAAGTCATTATGGAGAATAATAAAACTTTGTGCAAGTGAGACGTATCGAAATTGCCATAAATGAACATCTGCCCTGTGCCTTTTACACATAAACGTTTCCTCCTAACAGATCATTAAGTTGTGAAAGAGCCCTTCGCTTAAGCAGAAAAGCATGTGCTATGACAGAAAATACAACGAGAGTGCTAAATTTATCCTCTATAGGTGAAGCGCGGGACTCAATTTAAAGAAGTGTCACATTTCGCACTCAAACGCCAGTGAGTCACTCCCTCGGTGCACGTTTAGGACACCGCCGAAGATCATCCACCCTAGATCTTTATTTTAGCCCTCTCCCGGTCTCCCACGAGAGCCTATATTTGTCGCAATAAAGCCTCGTGAGTCTTTGGGAGTCTTCTGACAGCATGAGCTCGTGGAAGTGGCAGTTTCTAAAACGAACAATGGCAGACGGGACGGGGGCATGTGAGAGCAAACGTTTGAGGAGCTCCGGCTCTGCAATGAAGTCATTTTGGCTCCAGATGTTGGTCGGGAGCTAATTTGAGGACGGCCCTGGAAAGGTCAGTTTTAGAGATCTGACAGGCCAAGGAATCGCGTGCTCTTTTTAGGACACCAATGGCACAGAAACTTCAGACTAGCATGTGCTGCATACTCCCATTTTAAGTGAAAAATGGTCTAATCTGTGACTAAAAAAAACAATGTGATCCGAACTGTGATATTTGTAATCTGTTACACCACTAATCTTCATCATTCAATAGAGAAAATAATTATCGAGATTGCATTTTTGCTATATCGCCCAGTCATCATTGTAAAATAATAATAATAATTAAAATAATAATAATGTTATTCAATAGTTTCTTATATTAATCTTTAATAAATAATCTAATCCTGTGATG
This sequence comes from Danio rerio, assembly GCF_052040795.2. Classification (NCBI taxonomy): domain Eukaryota; kingdom Metazoa; phylum Chordata; class Actinopteri; order Cypriniformes; family Danionidae; genus Danio; species Danio rerio. The sequence continues at coordinate 6,221,544 of NC_141030.1, read as the reverse complement.
TGACTATTGCAGATACACACACTGATATCAATGCTCAAGCCATATATTGTTCAACTCAACAAAAATCAACACATTTTAAAAATGTGAGGATCAATCCATGTATCACAAGACATAAATTTATTGTCCAAACCAAATAAAAAGACAACTTACATACAAGTAATTATGAACACAAATTTTTAAAATAGAGCTGCACAATTAATTGTAAAAAGATCGCAATCTCGATTCGACCCCCTAGACGATCTTAATCCAGCATTTCTACGATTCTATCAGTCATATTTTCAAGTTCAGGAAAGAAGCAATGGTGGCCGCAGAAGTCTTCATATTGTTTTACATATGCTTAGGGTTGTAACAATATACCGGTATGACGGTCTACCACGATTTGAACGTGCACGATTATCATACCATGAACAATTGCATATCAACGGTTTTAACCCTTAAAGACCGAGACAGCCGCCTGCGGCTAAAAATAAGTATTGCTCTTAAATGTTTAATAACTTTTGATCCGCTGATCAGAGGCTCCGGAATCAGTGCAGTTACATCATCAAAATTTGACAACGCTGATTTGACAAAGAAACGCTCGTCACTGTGTCTCCGGACAAACCAGACATGATACATTGATGCATTGTCCCTCCTCCATGCCCAGATTGGTTCAAACTCGCTATATCACAACCAATAAGCATAGGTTTCGCTTTTGTTTGTGGACCAACAACAAGCTTTTTGAACAACACGGAATGAGAGATAGGCATACATTTATGCGCGGTTAAATAAAACGCAAAAAAAAAAAGTTTTGCATGAAATAATTTTCATACTAAGTACTTTTGCATGCACAGCAGCACAGAAACATGACAAAACAGTGACACAGCAAAGACGAACTGCTGCTCTTGCTGTTTTCAAAAGACGCAAATGAAGGTGCAGTTGTTTGTCTGCATTGCAGACAACCATATCCAAATCCATATCCACAGACAACCATATCCATGCTGGCACATAAAACCTAAGGATGTTCCATATTGAATCTAGTTTCGTTATGTAACTATTTATAGTATAGTAAATATTTATATCTATTATTTGCACCATGTTTATTTGGACTTTATTTGGACTTTGACACATTATTTATTATTTTCTTATTTTTTTATTTGTTCATTGTAAGTGGTGTTGTTTATAGTAACTGAAAATATATTATTTGGAAAAAGTCAAATTTGCTTCGCTGTTCTATTATTTTGTAACATTTGTAACATACCGTATACCGCGAAACCGTCAAACCGTGGTATTGTTTTAGACGATTATCATACCGTAAAAAAATCATACCGTTACAACCCTACATATGCTGTTCAGCAACATGGACACCTCCAAATGGTGTTGAAAGAGTCACACGCTGCATTTATAAGATATAATTCACCTCAAAAAATTCCTTTCTGTCTTCATGTAATGTATTTGCGACCGCAAAATCACACGTGACGTGAGCTGACCTTCAGCTGTTACCACACAGAGTGATCGGTTGGGAGCCGCGCGAGAACTGAACCGCTCTTAGCAGTAAAAATGAAACCGAAAGCGCACACAGTGTTGCCAGATGTAGCTGACTGATTCCAGCCCAAAAAGTATCCAAAACCCGCCGAAATGAAAAAATACCCACCCAGTCTTCTGTATTCACGAATATCAGATTGTAAGCATATGTCTCAAACACAATAATTCAACATCAGAATTATCATCAGCATTAATGACCAGGACAAATCTAAAGTCTGTTCAAGTCTACCATTCAAAGTCTATACAAAATTAAGCATTTTAACCAACAGTACAACTACACAAAGCCTATTGCTGTTTTACACGGTTGAAAGTAACAATAATAATAGCCTACTCAATTTAACCTTTATTTTACATCTACAGAATCGCGAGAAAATCGTTATCTTTATTTTTTTTTTAATGCGATTCTCATTTTAGCCAGAATCGTGCAGCTCTACTTCATAGTCTACAATATCAACAAAGTTACCTTTCAAACAGCACCCTAGGGGCAAGTTGATACAACTACATCACAAATGCACACGTCACTTCATTTTTAAAATTAATTTAATAAAAAATAAAAAATCTGTCCTGGGTAAAATCTGACAGGTAGAAAAGTGTTCCAAGAGTCAGACACAAAGACACAAAGTCCTGCAGCATTGGCACTTTTCACGACTTCAATCTCTCCACATGTGTGTGTTTGTCTCAGTCTGTCAGAATGCATTACCACTTGGGGGGTTTCAGTCACTCTTTCAGCAGGTTACATTGTTCTGCCAGCAGACAAGTAGGATGACAATCTTACTATTATTATCATTGCAAGAGCAAAAACAAAGTAACAGATAATATGAAATGCTTTTAACTAATAATTTGATGAAGTTAAAATAAATTAAATATAATACCAATGCTGTCTTTTTACTTCAATTAAACAAATTAGCACCATTGTGAACTTTCCTAATGAGTTAATAAGCTACAGTGAAAGATCCAGAATTAAGAGTTGAAAAACAACGTCTTTTGGGATGCTTGGTTTTTCCATACTCATTTACTAAAGCTATATACATAACTTCTAGACATTAATTAACTACATTGCTTCCAAAAAGAAATAAATCATAAATAAATGAATAAAGAGTAAAGGTTATTTGGGGTTCTGATTAACTTGTTAATGTTTATGGAAGTCTCTTATGCTTTCAAAAGCTGCATTTATTTGATTAAAAACATTGAAGATTTTTAAATGAATAAATTGTGTAGAAATTAATTTCGCTTATTTTATTTCACAAATTACTCTGCAAAAAAGAAAAAAAAACCTCTGTAAATGTGATATTCTAGTGTTTTCCTTTAGCAACTTCAAAAATAATTAGTATGCATTTTAATACAAGAAGAGATAAATTTTTTCATATTTACAGTTCGAGAAACATTTATATTCTTATTGTCAATGTTGAAAACAGTTTGCAATGTTAAAAATATTATTATTGTTGGTATTGCGATTTTAAAAATATGACAAATGACATGTCAACCAAGGTCTGTGTGTTACTGGAACTTATTTATGAAGGTACTAAGTTTCAACTAAATTTAAGTTGCTATTTTTGTCAGCTGTATTAATGTAAGAAATGATAAGACTTTTTTTTCAGTATTTTATGTTCAAACTTTTTATTGTGAAAAAACAAACACTATATAATTAAAAATAGTTACATCTTTGTTGTTGTTTTTTTAAATAGAGAAGAGAAAAAAAGTCGGGGAACCTAAAAAAATGATAATGATTATAATAATAATAATAATAATAATAATAATAATAATGAAAGGGGAAAAGAAAAATTAAAACAAGAGTAATAAGTGTAAAGAAAATTACAACCAGCTATCACAATCAAATGTTCGGATACATTGTCAATGTTGAGAGTAAATATTTACAATTAAACAGTATAAAAAAGTAATCGTTAAAAACAAAGAAAAATTAAGTTACTACAAAATAAATTAATTAAAAAGAAAGGAGACTGCATTTATTAAATGGAAGGCAATACCTTACGAGTGTTAAAGTTATAAAACATTGCCACTTTTTTAAGAAATTAGTTTTCCCAGAGCATCTAATCTTTTCCAACTTTAAAAAATAAATGTTATCTACAAGCCATTGGGATGTAGTTGGAGGCTTGTTTGATTTCCAGTGAAGCAGAATAAGAGGCCTGGGGTCCGTTCTTTGTACGTGGATTACTCAATTAGCTGGATTTGGATATTGACGATTTGACACGATCCAGGATCGTTTCGTTCTTCAAAGCTGATCCGAGAGTTGTTGTCATAGCAACAGTTCTGCTAGGTCAAACCTGATCGGGAGCAGGTTCAATTCATATAAACAGGATTAGATCGGCTCAGTTCAAGCAAAGATAATACAGAAAGTATGTTCTGAATTCTGATATTTTCTTACAGTAGTAGTTATATACACTTGGGAAAATGGTACATATTTTTAACTATATATATATATATATATATATATATATATATATAAAGTTATAGTCATTAATAAAATAAATAAAGTTATACATATTAATAAAACTTATGCAACCTGTACTATCGAAATGAAAGTACAAAGACTGTCACCTGGTGGTGCAAAAAGAAAACTTATTGATATGAACTTTTTAGATCGCTTTAGTACAAATTGTGTATGATAGAAATGCAGAATATGTGACTTATTTTAAAGCAATAATACATTTATGCAGTCATAAACATGTTTTGATAGTTAATAGTGATTTGAAGCTTCACAAAAGTTGCAGACGCCTTTACCAATATCAAAATGCTTTTGTAAACAACCAGTTATTCTTTACGCCGATTAAAAAACGGCTACTATAATAAAGAAAATTTTTTCTAAATTTAGAACTAAATACACTGATATGCACTGAAATACATGATGAGTACTCTTGACACAAGAAAGTGTAAAGCCTGCAGCTCACAACAAATGTGGAAGGTTATTGCGTGTCATATTTAACAAACCGTTTCTGCTAATTTGATGTAATTTTGCTCACATGTATAATTGAATATTAATCAGATGATGTCATTACGCTGCTGTGCCGTCAGCCAATCGCTGCATTGCTGATCATGATTTCGAGGATCGATAGATCTGTCCTTCACAACACACGCAGCGATCTCAGATCAGTTCATCCAGACATTCTAATCTGATTCGCGAACTTGTTTGAAGAACCAAATTAGCGAGAGATCAGTTATCAAGATTAAAAGGTCCAGGATCTGTCAAATCATCTTAGATCATTTAAGCGAGGTACGAAGAACGGACCCCAGGCTACTAGTGAGGTAAAAACCAAAATATCAAGTTGTTTAGAACTAAACTGGGATCAAATCTTTGGAGATTAAAGAGAAAAAAATTGAAAGCAGCAAAAAATTGTTTTTACAGTGTAGTGAAAATGCAGTTTTTCCACAGGAATCACTGAACACAATGTTTTTTTTAAGCAGAAATCTTTCTTACCATCATTTTTTACCATTAGTTCAATGCATCCATGCCAAACAAACGCATTCATTTACATCTCAAATCTTTGTATACACAGCAAGGACTTTTTCAAACACAGCCCTTATGTCAAGAAACTCGTTCCTGATATTTACACGCAAGTTGAACATAAACCCATTTAACCTCATGCGTTTGTTTAGCTAGATCAAAGACCTGCGATATCTGCCAGGGGAACCATCCTGTCCTGCACAGGACCAGACATCTATGCTTAAAGGGGATGGTCAAACCCCCGCCACATCCGCTGGAAACGCAAACAAATTAATTACGATTCTGTGGGCTGGAAACACCCAATGGAAGCACACCAACTGTGTCAACCACACAGGAAACTCCGATCCTCGCTGCAGGCTCACCGGACAATGAGGGAAAACCAAGCTGATATTTCACAATCTGAGGCTCTGATTGCAAATCTGCCCACGTATATTAAGCAATCACAAATCTCATAAATAACGGCTGCTCTAAGCACATCTAATAATTCTGTTTGGGGCAAGATGCAACAGGCAACACATTGTTTTGTTGTGCGCTGGTGAGTTTAGAGATTTTGGCCTAGTTTGCTTATCAAGACATGTTTCGGAGAAGTGGAAAACATCCAGAATGCACTTGGGTTTTATTGCACTTCATATATTTGCATGTTAATTTGCTTTGAAAAGGTCTGTTTGATACAGAAGGGACACAGAATTTCTTAAAAACAAACAAAACTTTACAAACACTCTGAAAACACTTTTTGTTTTTCAAATTATTAAGAAATAGTTTTGCACTTGGTTATTTTCTTTTTACCAGAGTATTCATAGGACATTTAGATATCAAAAATGCTTCTTGTAAAATGATCGATTAAGTTATCAATGACAAAACCACATATTTAAAAAGATATTATACTTCATTCCATTTCTAACACATTTTGAAGGCTAAATTGAGTTATTAATATTGTTGTTTTTTTGCTTTATTTGTGTAGTTTTTTTTTAAATAAATAAAAGTAAATTTCAAAAAGTAGGCATATCATATTAATACAATACCATATATTTACCCTATTCACTTGGTGGCAAAACTTCAGGGTATATTTTCATGACATTGATAATTAAAACCGACGACAACAGTGTCAAAATAATCAGTTCACATAGACACTTTTAAACAATTTGAATAATTATGGATTTTTATTCTCTATCTTCATCTGTTAAACTACTTTGACAGAAGGTACATTGTAAAATAATAAAGATTAATTAAATTGAATAAAAAAAAGATTTTGGCAACTGATGTCCTGTAGTTCACCATTATTTTTGATGTCAAGCATAAAAGACATGTGCATGACGTTAATACATTTATTCATTCATTTTCTTGTTGGCTTAATCAGCTTATTCCAGGATCACACACATACACACACAACGGACAATTTAGCCTACCCAATTGACCTGTACCGCATGTCTTTGGACTTTGAGGGAAGCCCATGCGAACGCAGGGAGAACATGCAAACTCCACACAGAAACACCAACTGACCTAGCCGAGGCTCAAACCAACAACCCAGCGACCTTCTTGCTGTGAGGCGACAGCACTACCTACTGCGCCACTTCTTCGCCCACGTTAATACATAAACCGTAAAATCAGTAAGTTGCTCAAAAAGCCCAATGCCTTAAAACCAACAAGTTGACTTTACTTAAAAAAAAATTGAGTAAACCTGTTGTAACTGTTAAGTAGACCTATTTGTTATAATTAAGATCAGAGTTAATTTACTAAATTCTAAAGCAATGGTTTTACTCACTTTAACTGAACTAATCACTTTTTACAGTGTAGCAAACAGCCAAAACACAGAAATGTTTTCCTGTTTTTGTAGAAAATTTGCATTCTGACAGGACAAATGTTATATTGGTCCTATCACTATCAATACATTACACTTTTAAGAATCTCAATTAGGCATAACATATGCTCCAAATCCACTTTATTGGTTGAACCGCTAGAGCATAAGTATATGCAAGTACAAGCTTGAAATATAATTATTTATTTATTTTTGTTTTTTTTTGGTTTTGCTTAGTATTAGGGTTGCACTGACATTGCAATATTTAATTATTCTGCAATATTTATTGCTATATGAAAACAATGTCGGCATGAACAAAAATGTCTCTATTATGAATTAAATATAGTACAACATATAAAATTGTAGAGAAGTGAATCAAACAAATTGCAAGCATGAAAAATAAGATAGAGCAGAGAAAAAAAGAGAAATAAGTCAGATATTCAGGTACAGTAAACCAATACAATACAAAATCATCATGATATTTTGCTCACGATAATGATAGATCAGGATATCAGCGATATCACAAGAAAACCATAATATATCATTTTGTAAATGAAGAGGAAAAAATGCATCAAAAAGATGCATCTTTTACTAACAGCACGTTTATTTTGCAGAATTGCAACACTGTTATGTGTTCGATCCGCCATTACGAGAAGCATGTACTGCTGCCTAAGTGATAAACGGTAGCAGTGCAAGGCTGATGAATTAATTCAGATCTTTTACCTTTAAATAAATATCAATACTTGGCTACAGTGATAATGTATCGTGGGTGGAGTTATCACAATAAATTAGCATATCGATATTTTGTCCTGCCCCTATTATTGAATTAATTGTATGCAATGTAAACACTGTACATTCTTCTTTGCCGATCAACTATAATTATCCCAATTCCTCATTGCAGATGCTGCCATAAGACTACTGGGAATGCATATATTGCGATATATTGTGCAGCCGTAATTAGTATCGATAATGGCTTTGCTCTCTCTTCTCACAACGAGGTTGATGTATAATTAACAATAATATTAAAATTTAAACTCTGATTTAATCAGACAAGAAACGAGATTGCATACATATTTAGTTTTTTGTTTGTAGTTTATTGTCTTTTGGAGGTAAAGACTGCTGACGTAACGGGCATCAGAATTATAAGGTTTAGTTATTTTTTTCACCTTTTTACTTTATTTGCGTACTGTTAATGCTGACAAATGTGTTCCCAATGGTACAGAAAATGATACCGAACAGCAATATTTTTCAAAGTATCGTATAGAAGTTGGAAATTCGAGTATCGTGACAACACTAGAGCGTATTGTGCGTTCACTATACTATATACCATTTCAACGTGGTGATGTCATTGGCCCATGAATATTTCCTGCTTGTTGTCAAACTATTTCATAAATTTGACAAGAGGTGACAATCAAAACAATGTTATAACAGCTATCATAACATTATTTATTAATATGCGGAACTTTTTGGACTCTCAGAAGCTATGGAAATACATCAGGCCCATTGTTATTGTTTACATCTGGTTACAAACCAGAAAATCAGAGCACATCACACCTGTCCTCAGGTCTTCACTGGCTCCCAGATACATTCAGAATAGAGTTTAAAGTATTATTACATGTCTATAAATCACTAAATGACCTAGGACCTCAATACATTACAGATATGCTCACTGAATACAAACCTAAAAGATCCCTCAGATCTTTAGGATCATATAAACTAGAAATTCCAAGAGTTCAGTCAAAGCAGGGTGAATTAGCTTTCAGCTACTACGCCCCTCGCTGCTGGAATCAGCTTCCAGAAATGATCAGATGTGCTCCAACATTAGGCACATTCAAATCAAGACTGAAAATACATCTGTTTAGCTGTGCCTTTACTTAATGAGCACTGTGCTACATCCGACAGATCGCACTATTATGTTTTTATCTTCTTTTTCATTCTTTTATAGCACATTTTATGTGTTTTCGTTTTGTTTTATCATTTTCATTATTTGTTTTTATTTTTCTTATACCCGTTTCTTTTATTCCTGTTTATGTGAAGCACTTTGAATTGCCACTGTGTATGAAATATGCTATATAAATAAACATGCCTTACATCCCTCACATATGCGAATTGACAAGCAAAACAACAATGGCGTAAACCAAAATTTGCTGCAGACTTTTACTTCAGTTTAAAGATGTATTTACATCTGAAAGAGAATATTGAGTAGGCGGACAGGGGTTTATTACTATGCTACTTCTTTCACATCTTTTGCTCACAGCAAACTAACGGTTTTGACCAAGCATAAATCACTCTGACATCAGAGGAAAACTGCCAATCCAGAGCAGAAGATAATGGTTTTGATGAAATGTATTTAAAAAAAACTTGCATGGATTAATTGTTCACCTTAAGACTAATCATGTGCGACAGTAAATTAAACATGAAATTTTGATTTCACACGTACTTGAAATGACAGCATTTCCTTTAGATCCGTGGTTCTCAAACTGTGGTACGCGGGCTTCCTTCTAGTGGTACACAGAGGAATCCAATATGCCAAATGTACATGCAACATATATTTCAAATTTGATCAAAAATGGTTCAAATATGAATATTAAGACATATAGCCTATATGGGGTCCAAGCAACATTTCTAGGTTTTGATAAACAGGATACTATAGATTAACACTTGACATTTAAGTACAGGAGTTTTTTTTACTTTTTAAGAACAGTAACCAACCATTTTTAAAAAGCACATTTTAATTTAAGTGTTGATATTTTATTTTGTTTCTTATTTTTTTTACATAAACACAGTACAGTGTTGATGTTCAAACTATTTATAATGTTTAAAGTAGCTGATAATAATAATTTTCTTAATAATAGTAGTTTTTAAACTGTGCAGAATTGTAGCTCCTTTACTGGGCCTACTATGCTACTGTATTTCAATACCGGTCATTATGGTAGTGCTTGGAAGGACAATTTCTTTCTGAGGTGGTACTTGATGAAAAAAGTTTGAGAACCACTGCTTTAGACACTTCATTGTAGCTACTTTGTGCAAACAGGGATCATTTGAACAATGCTGTCGTCCATTTTTAGTACATCACTGCCATGTAAACATACCTTTCTTCACCTTTAACATGAGTAAAAAGAGCTCAGGGATCATTGCTGCTTTGATCTTTCAACAAAAAACTGTTTCAGTGGATGAGTTGTCCCTAAATTATTCAGACACAAGAACATCTGCTTCAACAGCAGTGACAGAAACTGACACCGTGCAACACCTGTTTTTCTCAGCAGGGCTGTTTCCACCTGTAACGCTCAATCCGTTAAAAACGGCCTACATGAGCAGACAATGACCAACGCTCCTATTCCCACCTGAGGGGAAAACGGCAGTAAATGAATAAGCTCAATGACGTAAAACAAGGAATCACAGACTCTGAATGCCAGCATGGCACATAAACACACAAGAGAAAGACAAATCAAAATGGTAAAAATCAATTTGTGTTGGGACAACATGAAGGAATTAAGATAACTCATTAGTTTTGACAAATTTAAGTTGATTGAGCATTAAATAATTAAGTTGTCCCCCCACAAAAATACAAGAAATATATTGTTTTAGGCTCTTTTTAAATACGCAGTTTGAACAAACAGCAAAGGTCATATTTTTCAGCGCAGAGGAAATAAATAGCACAATCTTCTGTGCGCAGAAGAGACTATAATTCCTGATTTCTTTCAGTTTCAGCTTCTCATATTTACAGTCTCAAAGCCTGCAACTCACATTGCATCAAACCCTGCGCTCAACGTCTCCATTAACGTTAGATAAAGAGAAAAAGCTGGCTTTCAACCTGCAGACGCTGAACTTTCTCACATGATAAGATTCACACTTCATCATTACACATCCCACACTCAGCTAAACATACAGCTTTTAACACCACACTCAAATATGATATGAACATTAACCATCAAAATATAGCTACAAATGTCACAGGTCAAATATCTGTTACTCGAACTAACGTGTTATTTAAAATAGAGGTAAAGTTGGTTTTATATTTGGATATTTAGACATTCTGCTTGATAATATATTTTCAGAAAAGTATTTGCAAATTCTAAATTGGGAAATCATATTAGCAGCCAATGACTATCAAAGCACAACTATTTACAGTAAATTAGATAGTGTTGATGTTGTTTTGAAGTCATACTTGCATGCTAATTCTGATTGAATATTCAGATTAGCGTGGTAAACAATATAGAGACAGTTAAATGAACGAATATAAAACCAACTTTACCTCAATTTATTTAAATAAGGGGAGAAAAATAAATAAAATAATAACAATAATAATAAACAAACCACTTTTCGCGTGTCTATATACAAAACTTCCGAAAAAACAATAATAAAAATCGCGTTGACAAAAACAATCTTGTTGAAAAACAGTCCTTTGAAAGCAAGTTGAACATCAAAACAAACCATTTCGTCCACACAAAACAAATCTTAAATCAATATAAACAATTTAAACTTGCAGCCACATCCCGTAGTTTGGCTTATATTCATGTTTAATAACTTTAAAAGTCACCTGCCCCGTGACTGTCACTTTTCAAACTTGCGTCACAAATTTTCTTCAACTTACATACAAACACAAACAGAAAGAGCTCTTTCAGAGGGAGCATTTTTGCACATCTTAAGTCACTTTATACATTGTCCTCAAGCGCAAATACGACAGACGCGCGTATCTGAAAAGTAGTTTTGCCGTTATTTTTACCTGTTTTGCGAAGCGTTCACGTCCACAGCAGCAGCAGCCCCTCCATGTTCAGCGCTCGGACTTTCACTGCTGCTTTTTAAAGAGCTTTTCATCCATTCCTGAGCACTTGTACACAAATTATTGCTTATTTTGTCACAGAGCGGCGGGTCGGCGAGGCTCTGCTGCAGTAAAGCGGTCTGGATCGAGCCGGGACCGGACACCGTGAGGAAGTGCAGCGCTGCGGTCCCGCTCTCGCATTTATCCAGATCCACACTCCTCACCTTTCGTCTCCACTGAGAGCTCTCACCCGCATTTCTCTTCACTTTCCCGCTATTGTTCTGAGACGTGGAACCGTTGGAAGTGCCTTGAAGTCCGTTCCCGACGTTTGTGCCGCTACTGGAGTCTAATAATCCGCCTAACGACGACGTCCGGCTCCCCGCCGTCGCCATTTTCTGTCCTGAATTTTTGCCACTTAATAGATTCTATGAAAGAGGGAGTGGCGGGAATTTGGGGGAGGATGAAAAGGAGGGGCTTTGGGATGGATGGGAGGGGTGCTCTGAAATACAGGAGGGACCCAGGGACCCCTTTGGGAACACACTTACCTACGTGCACGGTGTTGTAAGACAACTTTTTAAAGGGTCATATCATGAGATTGAACTTTTCATGAGCTTTTGAAATCAAGATTAAAAGTACACTCTAACATTAGTTCCTGACTCAAAATTCACAGCGCAAAAGGTTTATCGCTTCTATTGCTTTTTATTTATATTTTATTGCATTATGATGTTAAAAAAACACAAACTTACAACATAAATACTCACAATTCTATGCAGTAGTCAATAAATTACAAGAACAAAAACAACTGAGGAAAAACACAATAAAACCAAAAACACACAAAACAAACAGTATATAGCCTACATATATACACAAATACCCAAATAAACACAAACCTTCATGTACAAAGAAACCAAGTACACAATAAAATAAAATAGGCTTAAACAATAAACATAAGGTCTCCTATAACAAAACTTTCCACAATTTCTCTCCTAGTGACATTTTCATGCAATAAGTTATTGTAATTTTAAAATCTCAGTGGTTCTAAACATGTGTTATTCCAACCACAACAATATTTCAAAGCTCTCAAGCTAAACTTATTTTTAAAACCTTTTTTTTATGGGCATAAGACGTTAATATTGGATTAGATTTAGGTCGTGATGTCCGGTGAATAAAATTCAGCGTTTAGTAGGTCACTGTTATTTTGATGTCCAGTAACACCAGTATCTTTCTTGAGCTTTTGAAATCAATGTTAAATGTATTCTCAGTCACAGCGCAAAATATTCATCAGTGACATTTGTTTTATTGCTTTTCGCACTTTATAACACCAAGAAACACAAACTAACAGCATAAATACTCTTATTAATATGCAAACTTTATCATCTTATGTTCATTGATCTTTATTTATTCCTCCTTAGTTGTGTTATGCCTATATAAATATTTCTTTTCTTAAATTTTGTTATCATTGTGTCCCTCATTTGTTATGGTTTTGAGCTTACTGGGGATTTTTCCATCCAAATGCAAAACAACTCCTTTCAAAGTTATAGCAATAAAAAAAAAAAAAATCCCAATTGTGAATTTCCATTAAGTGGCTAGAATGGCTGAGCTATGTGTTTCTGTCCCGATATATCAGCTGGAGTGCCCACAGGGACGTTATAGAGCACTCCACACATAACCTCTGACATACACCTGGACTACACTGACCATGATGTTTTGCACCAGCACACCTGAGACAGTTTACCCATCTAGACTTTTATAACATCAACACATATACAGTCATTACAAACCATTTATCACTTCCACACTCTTTTGGGGGTCAGTCTTGTATCACATTTACATGGGTGCATTTACATGGTATACTTAAAACACGCAGGCAGGTGTGTTGAGGCAAGTTGGAGCTAAACCCTGCAGGGACACCAGCCCTCCAGGACCGAGATTGGTGACCCCATTAGAGGAAAACTTTGTTAAGGCGGTATAGCAGCACTCCTCCGCTCTTATCAAGGCAGCGCCACCGGCATTTCAGCTGCTCTAGAACTGACCGAGTGCCTGCCACCTTGGAGCCTCATCCCAACCATGCTGTTTGTGAGGATGAATTAATCATGGGTTGACCAAGGCCACCTTGCTACAATATTAGCTAAGCGCATTTGAGCATCACATATTATTTGCACATTAATCGAATGGAAATGTTTCGGATTCAAGTTTGCAAATCCGTCGTCAGATGCCGCCTTTATAGCAATGTGCGTGCAGTCGATCACTCCGGTTACAATAGAAAAATTGGCGATCGCTACAAGTTGCGCTTTAATGTTTTGCCGGTCAACTGCATGGTATGGAAACCTTATATACCTGCTAGACATGAGGATGATCCCGTTTGATTTAGTTGCCATTGCACGGCTCAAAGATACTTTGTAGTGTGCATTTTAACATAATTGCCTCTAGGAGTTGCCAATGGAAATAAAACAAACACACACAAGAAATGCACGTACACCAGACATGAAGCTGGCGCAAAGTTTGTGTGCATACGCAGCGTTGATGCATGAGGCCCCAGGTGTTCTGACGATACCTATTCCTAACTTCATAAATTCAAAGGAAGAATTTAACTGTCAGATAAAAGAGAAAATTGGCTTTGTGCAGAATCAAAGTCTCTGCACAAATGACTGAAGCATCTAAGCTTGAACTTGGGTTTGTAAATTCGTTATTTACATAAGCTCTTACAACGTCTGGCTTCAACAGTCAAATCAATAAACAATCACAAGAAACTGGCTGATCTGGCCCAATCCCTGCTGAATACAGTGGTTCTCAGAAGACAAAGAAAAACAGCATCATTAATAAACAAGCAGTACTTTTTTTAGGCCTGTTACAGAGAGTTTTTTTTAATAATGGTAATTGTTGTAAAGCAGTTTCTGGCCCTATACAGAAAGCTAGTAATGTGCAGTATAACAAGTTTACACTGCAAATACTGAATCGCTTTGATGTGCTGAGATGTTAAAACATTGTGCTGTATAATAGTAAGCTCATTGCTTTTTCTTTTGTACTACATAATGTGAAAAGCAGTGGCGATTCTGGTTTAAATGGCAACCTGGACGGACCACATTCCAGCCGCTGGTATTTTTATTTTCAATAAATATAACAGTTTATTTGTATTGTTACGGCCAGCTCGCTCCCGACCGTACCATAAAAAGGATCAGACACACAAAAAGATATATAATGAAAAAAACATTTATTAAAGGGAATAATAAAGTATAACAAACTGTCTAGGGATTTGAAATAAATAAGAAATCAGGTGAAATTCTCTCAACTAATACATAACAAACATAAGACGGCAACACAAAAGAGTTGGAGCAAAATGACCTCTCTGTGGAATAACGGTCCACCAGAGGAAGTGCCGTTCTTCACAAAAAATTCAAATATATACTTTCTCCACCCATAAATTAACTAATTAACGGTGACGTCACATGGCGAGGCCACCGAAAGGTAGGAAAGAGAAGACAGGGTCGTAACACCTCCCTCCTCAAAAAGATTCTGCAAAGAATCAAAAAGAAAAAAAAATTAGCAAACAATTACAGAAATACATCCTTTCATAAAACAGCTCACTCTTCCTCCTCTTCCAGCACCTCTGGGCCCTAGAAGTGCAAAAAGAACAACAAAAGTGAAACATGCAATATGAATAGCTATACTCTAGAGAGTGTATCCGCGATCACATTATCTTTCCCGCGCACATGCTTAATTTCAAGATGGAAAGGCTGTAAAATTAGACTCCATCGCATGATTCGTTGGTTTCGGTTTTTCATCCGATTTAAAAAAACCAAGGGGTTATGATCAGTATAAACAACAATCGGTGCGGCGATAGACCCTAAATAAACCTCAAAATGTTGTACAGCCAGAACAAGAGCAAGGGCTTCCTTTTCAATGGTGGAATAAACCTGTTGATGACGATTAAACTTTTTTGAAAAGTAGCTTACAGGGTGTTCTACTTGATTTAAATCCTCTTGCAAAAGAACCGCGCCTGCACCACAACCACTAGCATCAACTGCGAGACGGAAGGACTTCTCAAAGTTGGGAGCTGTCAAAACTGGGGAACTAGCTAACAAGGCCTTACAATTTTCAAAGGCTTGTTGACATGTCTCCGACCACTGGTACTCAATTTTTGGACTCAATAAATCAGTCAAAGGTGAAACGATACTAGCAAAGTTTTTACAAAAACTCCGGTAGTAACCAATCATCCCAAGAAATCGTCGTAACTCACGCCGATTACTGGGAGTTGGAAAATTACAAATGGCTTCAACTTTTGCTCCAATTGGTTTAACGTACCCGTTTCCCACTATTTTACCCAAATAGGTGACTGTGGCTTTTCCAAATTCGGACTTCGCTAGATTGATTGTTAAATTAGCCTCTGCCAAACGTGAAAATAGGTCTTTGATTTGATCAAGATGTTCAGACCAGGTAGAACTATACAAAACGACATCGTCAAGATAAGCCTCGCATCCAGACATTCCATGCAATACACGATTAACCAATCGTTGGAATGTTGCGGGGGCATTACGGACCCCAAAAGGCATCACAGTGTATTGAAGGAAAGAGTCTGGGGTAACGAAAGCAGATAATTCTCTTGCCCGAGCAGTTAAAGGTACTTGCCAATAGCCCTTAAGTAGATCAAACTTACTTACATATTTGGCAGAGCCAACATGATCTACACAGTCATCTATTCGAGGCAAGGGAAAACAGTCTGGTTTGGTAAAAGAATTTAATCTTCTATAATCGGTGCAAAACCGATATGAACCATCAGGTTTGTTCACCAATACACAAGGGGAACTCCAGGAACTAAAACTTGGTTCAGCCAAATTATGAGCAAGTAGGTAGTTCACCTCTCTTTTTAAAAGCTCTCGTTTTATTGGATTGACCCTATAAGCATTTTGTTTGATAGGACAAGAATTTCCTACATCAATGTCATGTTCAATGACAGTAGTGCGACCAGGGACATCCAAAAAAAGTGAAGGAAATGACATCACTAATTCAATGATGTCATTTCTCTCATCTTCCGTCAAATAAAACAGATGGCCAGACAAATCAGAAAGAATCTGAGAATTGTTAAGGCGTCCATCTATTTTCCCTTGGGACAGAAGACTCCCATCCTCATTTTTCTCAGATAAGTCCTCACCCATACTGCAAGACAGAGAAGGGAACACAGAGAGATGTTCTAAACCAGAATGATCACATAGGGGCGCCACACTGACAGAGGCAGAACAAACAGGAGCAACAAAAGGTTTCAACAAATTAATGTGACAAACCTGAACTTTCTTCCGACGTTCAGGAGTATTCAACAAATAATTATTGTCTGAAAGACGTTTAGCTACACTGTAAGGTCCAGTGAATTTCGCTTGGAATGGATTAGTAGGAAGAGACAACAATGCCAAAACCTGATCACCTGTCTGAAAACTCCGAAATTTGGCCTTCTTGTCAAAGTGTTGCTGCATTTTCTTTTGTGACTTACCCAATTTCTTTTTAGCAACAGCTTGCATCTCATAAAGTCTACGACGAAAACCACTTACATAATCTATAAGGTTGTCTGGAGGTTTAGATGAATGCCACACATCAGCCAAAACAGTAGTGGGCCCTCGTATTTCATGTCCAAAAACTAATTCATTTGGGCTAAAGCCAATACTTTCTTGAGTTACCTCACGTATAGCTAATAGCAACCATGGCAGGCCTTCTTCCCAATCACCATCGAGCTCCACACAATATGACCTTAAAAGAGACTTCAGGGTTTGATGAAATCTTTCAAGCGCTCCCTGGCTCTGTGGATGATATGCACTAGAAATATTGTGTTTAACTCGAAGTTGACGGAGGGCTTTTGCGAACTGTTTGGACATGAAGTTAGAACCTTGGTCTGATTGAATCACTTTGGGGATACCAAATATAGACATAAAATTAGTAAGGGCCTTCAGAATGGACTTCGTAGTTATAGATCTCAGTGGGTAAGCCGCAGGATAACGAGTAGTCTGGCACATAATGGTAAGGAGATAGTGATGACCAGCCCTGGAACGAGGTAAAGGACCAACACAATCAATAATCAAATGGTCAAAAGGGTTAGATGTCACAGGAATAGGCTGTAATGGAGCGGTTGGCACTTTTTGGTTTGGCTTACCAGTAAGTTGACATGTGTGACAGGAACGTATAAATCTGGCCACATCTCGTTTTACTCCAGGCCAGTAAAACTGTCGCATAATACGATCATAGGTTTTCCGAACGCCTGTATGACCAGCGAGTCCTTGATGGGCTAACTGCATCACAGATTCCCTAAAAGCAAGAGGGACTACAATCTGGGTTCTAGACTTTAAACTGTCATCAAACATGGCCACTCTCCGACAAAGTAGACCATCTTCAAAGAAATAAGAAGAAAGATCACCCATATTAGACCCTGCTTGGGAGACTACGGTTTTCAATGTGTCATCAAGCTGCTGTGCATGAATTAGTTCCTCTCTGGGAACCTGCAACAGAGAAGTTAAAGGATACTTATCAACATCAGAAGAAGCAGTATGTAAGACCTCAGTGGCATCAGAGTCTAAACTTTGGGGTGAATTTGTAAGTTCCTCCAGATCAGGGGATAGTGAAGAGCAGATATTTTTGTCTTTTTCCGGACTCTCTGGCAGATCACATGTAAATTCACCCGAATCAACAGTGGAAAAGAAAGTGTTACCAAGTGAAACATCTGTAGCTTGGTTTTCAGGCAGTTGTTTTGCCATCGATCGGGTGACTGCACAGGCTGGAAACAAATTAGAGAAGATGTTACTCTTTTCAACATCAGATTTACTAGGTGCAGATATTACTATGGGCAAAGCAGTCACCTTACTCTCTCCCCAAACATTTCCACCAGCTAAATCATTTCCTAAAATAAATGTAATTCCAGGAACTGGAAGTGCAGATCGAACACCAACTACAACATCACCAGAGATTATGGTTGAGGAAAGATGAATTCGGTGTAATGGCACGTCAACAAATCCCATTTCAAAACCTCTTACCAATACACAAGTTCCAGTAGCAGTTTCAGAACTTAAAGGCAACACTCCTTCCAAAAGAAATGACTGTGCTGATCCAGTGTCTCGGAGGATACGCACAGGGACCATTTCCTCAGAACCTAATAAAGACACAGCTCCTTCAGTGATAAAGGGTGTATAATCAACAAAATCATTCACCTTTTGGTCAAACAATGCACCACAGGAATGAGATAAATGACCAGCACTTTCTATGAAAGTGTCATCTACAGTCGATGGGGCGACAAGAGAAACAGGTTTTGAAAATTTCTCTTTCTTTTTCAGAACAGGGCATTCAGAAATTTTATGGCCAGACTTTTTGCAATAGAAACAGATGAGGTCTCTTGAAACAGTGGTTTTTCCAATATTACCAACAACAGGTGCCCTTATATTTTGTCCAAACACAGCAGGCTTTTGTTTGACTTGACAAGACCTAAACTTATTCATGTCACTTCGAAAACTGGCTGAACTAAATGTGCCCTGATGAGTTAAAACAAATTCATCAGCCATAATGGCAGCATCTGCAAGTTTACTCACTTTGTGTTCATTTAAATAAGTAGCTACAGCAGAAGGAACACAGTGTTTAAACTCCTCTAGAAGTAACAATTCTCTTAACTGCTCTTTAGTTTCAACTTTCATTGAAGTGCACCATCGCTCAAATAGACTCTCTTTTTCCCTTGCAAATTCAACAAATGTACAATTTTCAGTTTTGATTAAATTTCTAAATTTTTGACGATATGCCTCAGGCACCAGTTCATATGCATGCAATACAGCAGTTTTCACAGTTTCATACTCACCACTTTGTTCCAGAGTGAGAGCAGAATAAATATCTTGAGCTTTTCCTGTGAAAACACACTGCAACAACAAAGTCCAAAACTGTTTTGGCCATTTCAGCGATAAAGCAACACGCTCAAAATGATCAAAATATTTTTCTACCTCTTTTTCAGAAAATGGCGGAACTAATCTCATGTTACGATGAACATCAAACACTAATGCAGACGACTGTTCTGGCACCGGATGCACGTCAGCTCGCGGTGTTTCCGCTCGTTTTGCTGCTAATTCCAACTCCAACTTCTTTAACTGAAACGCTCTCTCTTCCCGTTCTCTCTCTAACTCAAGTTCCAATTTTCGTACAGACAACTGTTGTTCTAGTTTCCTAGCTTCAAATTCCCGTTCTGTTTCTCTCTCTTTCATAGCGCGACCCTCGCGATCAGCACGGAGCTTTTCTGCATCTAAATACAGCTGTTTCTCTTGTATTGACATCTCTGGGAATTTTAACTCACTTTCCACATCAATATCACAGGAAGAAAACACTGAAGATTCACAAAGAACAGCAGTTCTTACCTCTAAAACTCCCCTTTCAACCAGAGATCGTTTCAAAGTTGCTATAAGGGTGTCCTTTTTTTTCTTATCATGTGTAGTGAGATCGATGCTAAAACGCTCGGCAATTTGTATCAATTCTTCCTTTGTACAACGCTCAATTAAAGCTTCCGAGGGACAAGCAAAAAAATCATCGAGTACTGAAGACATTTTTGTATTAGCATTCACGAATACAACACAAATAAACAAACAAACACTCCCGTACTCACCCGGAAACTGCCCTCTGTACAAAAACTACAATTCCCATAAGCCACTGCTTCGGAACGAACTACAACTGAACGTTACGCATCTACCCATTCACAAAAAAAACTTCAAAGACTTACCACAAGTCGGACACGTAGGTACGCGAGGAAGAGAGAAGCGCACGAATCACAAACGCCGTCAGTAACAAAATATATTCACCTTTATACTCAGAGAAACTCCAGCTCCTATCTAAGAAGAAAACTAACTAATTCCTATCTAGTCTTCAGAGGTGTACCAGGCTCGGGGCGGCATTAAACGCTGAGCTCAGTGACAATCGGTCTTTAGACCAAAAGTCCGAAAGCGTACCCCCGACAGAGATTAAAATCTCCACCTAGGATAACCTCCAAAAATAAGAAAGGCAAAATAATAAACAAAACAACAAACAGTGCACCGATGGAAGGATTGTATTCACAACCCAGCTGGATACACTCTTTCTAACCGGAGTTTCTAGTATATAAAGGTGAATAGCCAATCCAAAAAAAACTACTCACCCGCATAAAGGAATGCCGGACGAGCCACCCAATTTATGTTACGGCCAGCTCGCTCCCGACCGTACCATAAAAAGGATCAGACACACAAAAAGATATATAATGAAAAAAACATTTATTAAAGGGAATAATAAAGTATAACAAACTGTCTAGGGATTTGAAATAAATAAGAAATCAGGTGAAATTCTCTCAACTAATACATAACAAACATAAGACGGCAACACAAAAGAGTTGGAGCAAAATGACCTCTCTGTGGAATAACGGTCCACCAGAGGAAGTGCCGTTCTTCACAAAAAATTCAAATATATACTTTCTCCACCCATAAATTAACTAATTAACGGTGACGTCACATGGCGAGGCCACCGAAAGGTAGGAAAGAGAAGACAGGGTCGTAACAGTATAGACTGTAAAGAAATACAATTCTTCTTCTTCATCTTCTTCTTCTTATTATTATTATTGTCATTATTATTACTATTATTATTCATTCATTCATTTTCTTGTCGGCTTAGTCCCTTTAATAATCCGGGGTCGCCACAGCGCAATGAACCGCCAACTTATCCAGCAAGTTTTTACGCAACTGATAACCTTCCAGCCGCAACCCATCTCTGGGAAACATCAATACACACATTCACACACACCCTCATAAACTACAGACAATTTAGCCTACCCAATTCACCTGTACCGCATGTCTTTGGACTGTGGGGGAAACCGGAGCACCCGGAACATTCAAACTCCACACAGAAACGGCAACTGAGCCAAGTCTCGAACCAGCGACCTTCTTGTTGTGAGGCGACAGCACTACGTACTGCGCTACTGCTTCGCCCCTTATTATTATTATTATTATTATTATTATTATTATTGTTGTTGTTGTTGTCATTGTCATTATTATTATTATTATTATTACTATTATTATTATTATTATTATTATTATTATCATTATTATCATTATTTGAATGTTTTTTCTTTTATTTTGCTCCTCAGAGATAGTACTCTCTTTGTACTTTGTACAGTAAATAGGGAACTGGTTAAAAAAATAAGAAAAGAAGAAAAGAAGAAAAGGCCTGTAATGTAGTATAACAATCTCACATCTGCTATTTAGGTGCGTGCACAGATAGGGCTCAACCTGTGCAGTGCACATGCTCTTTTTTGTCTCGGTTAAAAAGTGCCCTTCAAAAATAAACAAAAGTTTCTCTTCAACAAAAGTTGCTCTTCAGGATCCCCAAACGCCAACCTCTCCCGTTCTCCCGCCACCATCCAAATATTAATACTAATTATTAATAAACAGCAAATCACATTCTAGTACATCACAAATAGTAAATTGCATAGTAAACATTAATAAATAGTAAATCGCAAACAGTAAATCGCAAATAGTAAATCATAAACTAGTAAATTACATAATAGTAAATTGCAAATAGCAAATTGCATAATAAATAGTAATAAATAGTAAATCGCAAATAGAGAATTGCAAATTAAAAAATGCATATTAAACAGTAATAAATAGTAGCAAAATACTAAATTGCAAACTGTAAATCGCAAATATTAAATATTAAATAGTAATAAATTGTAAATTGCAAACTAGTAAATCGCATACTAGATTAATTCATTCATTTTCTTTTCGGCGTAGTCCCTTTATTAATCCGGTGGTTGCCACAGAGGAATGACCATATCCAGCATATGATTTACGCAGCGGATGCCCTTTCAGCCGTAACCCATCATTAGGAAACATCCACACACACTCATTTACACACATAAACCTCGGAGAATTTAGCCTACCCAATTCACCTGTACCGCATGTCTTTGTACTTGTAGGGGAAACCGGAGTACGCGAAACCCACGTGAACACTGGGAGAACATGCAAACTCCACACAGAATCGCCAACTGACCCAGTCGAGGCTCGAACCAGCAACCTTCTTGCTGTGAGGCGATCGTGCTACCCACTGTGGCACCGCGTTGCCCTAAATAGTAAATAGATACTAGTAAATCACAATACAAATAGTAAATCACATACTAAATAGTAATAAATAGTAAATTACATAATAGTAAATTGCAAATAGTAAATAGCGTATAAACATAAATAAATAGTAAATTGTATACTACTATATTGCAAACAGTAAATCATACTAATAGTGAATAGTAAATCGATACAAGTAAATCACATACTAGTAAAATGCAAGTAGTAAATCACAAATTGCTATCGCAACCTCCATCCTCATAACCCCCCACCCCTCGTTACCACTCTTCAGTTCACCCCCACAGCACAGTACTGCTGCTTTTACAGGGTGTAGATGAGAGAGTAGATAGAGGAGAACAGATTTCGAGCTGTTTTGTAAAGTATGACGTGCAGAGTTTAAAGTTACAGGTAGATTCTGAAAGCTGTTGGGTCTGCATATTTAAGCAGATTAGGTTTTTGTAGTACAGTGCATGGTACCCTGAACCCTTTGACAGAACCAGATTCCTTTGTAGCATGTAGTAGCAATGACATTCTGAATTCCTTAAGCTTCAGGGTTATATTTTTTTTAAGTTTCAGCGTGTTCTGGTTTAGTTTTCTGTGCCAACCTCTCTGACTGAGTTTCTAGTTAATTCCATAGGCTATTGATTAGTGGCCTCTGCTAGTTTCTGTTTGGTTAATTACCACTTTGAGTGTATTTTAGACTCCTCAGTTTACATGTTTACGTGTACTTTCCTGAGAGCTGTGTTTGGTGTCTTGTTTTTACATTTTTGTTGGTGATTTTGTCTCTTTAACTACACAAATGTTAAATGAGGAATAATGGGATCATTTAATATATGAAATACACTCTCAATAACCACATTATATTTTATTATACCAAAGAACAAGCTTCAGTCAGTTTGATAGAGGACAAGATATGCTGTCTGAATGTAACAGCGTAAAAAAGATATCGGTGTAAAAGCCTAACCCATATACACATGAAGAAAAGCTTAAGAACAGTTTCACCACACATCCTAATTTTGATTTAGGATACAGCACACTTTTTGGCCTCCAGTTTTGTCCAATTTGCAGTCTGGATGAATGAAAGTTCTACGGTTCTACGGTTTTCTATCATCGATAGCCAACTAAGGGCGCAAGTTCCGTCGTTACAAACATAGTTCGTTGATTTGACGTTTCCGAAATCCAACGCTCCAACAAACATTCGCAAACTGTGTCGCAAACATGTGCACATCCAACTACACGTCTGGAGCAGTAGTTAGTAACACAACGACTTGTTGTGTTCTACTTCCAGTTATCCCCCCTATGCCCTATTATTTCAGACCATTCTAACATTTAAACTAGGAATCATTTTTTTAAGAAAAGCAGTAAAGTCATCTCTCTTGGATGTATTTTGCTTTCAAAGTATTTTTACAGTTCCGTTTTAGCAATCTACAGATTGACAACTGAAAGAAAAAAAACTGGTCACTGATTCAGAGTAAAAAAAACAGTGACTGCGTTGAAACATGTTGATCTACTTTTGCGTTGATTTACGACTTGCAGATAATTGAGGAATGAAACTTCATAATGATGATATCCAAAACGTCAAATCTTATTCAGACAGCATACCAATACATTTTCCAAACATTCAGTTATCTGGACAATAGGGTAGTCCTTGGGCTGAGCTTAAAAGGCAAGGATTCGAAACTAGGACTTCACAATACAAACAGTTTGAAGTAGCTCAAAGGAACCATACTTCTCTTTACCACAACTGAATCTCTTTTGTTCAAAGCTGTTTGGACAGAGCTGTGTGTAGGTATAATTTGTCCAATGTCATATCAGACTACAATAAAGTGTAGTTTAGTTTTATTTTATTTTCACCAAATTTATTGACAGTCTTAACATATCTCTGTGGTAATTTTTTATGCACATTTTCAACAATTATGTGTATCTTGGCATTTCCATCAACCGTTTTTTTTTATGTGCATAACCAAAATGTGCATAAAAATAGGTTGATGGAAGCGTAAGGCTAAGGCGAGAAATACCGCTTTGTCTTTATAAAAGGGGAGGAGACAGACGAAAACTCAGAGTTTAGAGGATAAAACCTGCTCCTGACCAGGTTAGGTTCACAGAGTAAGTTAAACGGTAACTGACTCAGAGTTAAAGTTACCTCTCTTCCAAAAACAGGCTTGACTTACCCTGCTTTCTCCAGTTCAAACCTGCCTGAAACAGAAAATCCAGAGTTTCTCTCATTTCAGGGATAACAAACTTTATCCTCCTTTCTGAAACAGGGCCCTGATGATGTGCAGACCACTTGTATTTTAAACAACAATTCATAGATATTAAATCTCAAGCTGAACCAGTCTTTCATTCTGTTTAAAACTGATGGTGCATTGACTCTAGTTTGAACTGCAAGCAATCCAGTCCAAATGTAGTGAAAAATACTTTGAACAGCAAGCATCAAATCCCCCGAATCAGCAAAAAAAAAAGCATTAGTCCAGCGGTTCACCCTCCTGCTGGTTGATTATAAGCAAGCAGAGTATTCGTTTAAGGCGATGGCTGCTAGAGGAAGCAATTTCCTGTTAAACTAGATCCACTCCATCAGTAAGCACTATTCTTAGCCAGTCAGGCTTCCTGCAGCTTCTGCATTTCCTGCTCACGTTGACCACCACACAGTATTTTTGCTCTAACTCCTGTAATGTCAGCACTACTCAGTGCAGTTCAATCACAAGTGGTAATTAAACAAAATGAGAAAGACAAAAACAAAATGTAAACAATGATGGAAAGCATTTTAGAGAGACAGAGAAAGCTGACAGAATCCAGTGATGTTTTTGCTGTAAGGCAACAGTGCTAACCACTGGGCCACCGTGCCACCTATCTAGGAAAGAAGGAGGAATAGGGGTGGAAGGGGAGATTCTTCAAAATGAAGATGGCTGTTACATGGAACTTAGGGTATTTATAGTGGCTTAGGAATCGTCTGATTGGTGAATCATAAATTGAATAATGTGACACCGGCCACAAGCAATCATAAGCACGTGATCCTCTCGAAATTAGTTTATAAATAAACTCCACTTTTAAATAACTGAAATAGACTCTTTTGACATTTCCAATTTGAATCGTTTGTTGCTAATCATTTATTCATATAAATCTTTTAGACTACGGTTATATTATATATTCATATAGTTTCAGATTATTAATTAGAAATATTAGTAATAGTTTTAAATAAAAATATTTACATCAAAAGATTTGATCAGTATATATTTTTATTTGTGAAAATTAGTTTATTTTTCTTTGGCTTAGTCCCTTTATTCATCAGGGGTCGCCACAGCGAAATGAACCACCAACTTATCCATCATATGTTTTATACAGCGCATGCCCTTACAGTTTTTCCAGTTTTCGTTTTTCTTAAAATTTTGTGAAATTAATCTTTTTTTTTTAAGTCATAAAAATGTGAAACTAGAATTTTTAAGGATAAAGATTGAAACTTTGGCTTCTCCTGTTTAAAATGATGTATGACACTTGATGGTGACTACATTGTCAGTAAATAGACTACCAGTTTTTCACTGAAAAACGCCTAGAACAGGGGTCACCAACCCTGTTCCTGGAGACCTACCTTCCTGCACATTTCAGTTGCAACCCTGACCAAACACACCTGTTTGTAATTATCAAGTGCTGCTTTAGGTACTATTAATTGGTTCAGGTGTGTTTGATCAGGGTTGGGACTGAATTCTGCTGGAAGGTTGCTTTCCAGAAACAGGGTTGGTGATGCCTGGCCTAGAACAACATTGAAATAAAATGCTATAATTTTGCTCAGGGATGGTTGAATGAAGAAAATTATTTTGCAAGTATAAAATACAGCATTTATTTCCAAAAAAAAAAAAAAGAAAAAAACTTCATGAGGTTTTGTTTGAAACAACTAGAAAATGCTACTTTTTAAAAATCGTTTTTAGTACAATTCTGAAACATTTTCTGTCTGTTCATATGTTTTCAGACCTAAAATTTTTTAGATTGGACTTTTAAATGATACAGGTTAAAGCTTCAGGTTCTCCTGTTTTAAATGATATTTGACACCTGAGACCGACTGCTAAAATTAAAAATAAACTGCTTTTAAAAAATAATAATATAAGACCATTAGGTGCCCGCAAAATACTGTAGCTCTTTAAGGGTTAACACTTAATAAGAGAATACAATTTTATGGCTTGTCCGTGGGATAAAAAAAAAAAAAAAAAACACTGTTTCGGATATTTAAGACTCTGATTCTCTGAGAAATTCAGAATTTCAAAACTTCAAATTCAATTATCTGATAAACAATTAAAATGCAAAACATTAATAATAATTTATTCATTCATTTTTCATCAGCTTAGTCTCTATTTCATAGGTCGCCACAGCGGAATTAACAACCAACTATTCCAGCCTATTTTTTTACGCAGCGGATGCCTTTCCACTCGCAATCCAGCACTGGGAAACATGCTTGCGCTTTCACATTCACACACACACACATACACTACGGCCAATTTAGTTTCTTCAATTCACCTGTACCGCATGTCTTTGGACTGTGGGGGAAACCGGAGCACCTGGAGGAAACCCACACAAACACGGGGAGAAAATGCAAACTCCACACAGAAGTTCCAGCTGATCCAGCCGGGACTCAAACAAGCGACCCTCTTGCTGTGGTGACAGTGCTAACCACTGAGCCACCATAAGTACCATTAATGATAATAATAGACTGTGGCTGCGTCCGAAACTGCCTACTACTTAGTAGGTACTGCATTTGAATGTAAACGTACTACTCGGCCATTAGAAAAGTACGTTCTATACTGTATGAACGTGAAAAGTATAAATGGAATTCGGACGTACTACATCCGCCATTTTGTCATGGTCACGTGACCTACCTGCATCAATTGCGTCGCTTTACTCCCATTCATGAATTCGCTCGCGGGGCATCATGGGATAGCGTAGCATGCATGGGATGCGCACTCTAGAATCTCGCCGGAAGTAGTAAGTCATCTGGGTACTTCTCGCATACTGTTTTTCGAATTCTAAAAATTCGGACATACTACTCGGCTCGCATACTGATTTTAGCGTACTATATAGTATGGAAGTATGTGGTTTCGGACGCAGCCTGTTTTTCTAAATAATAGAATAGCATGGCAGTTATTCTGAATATCATCCATCATACATTGTCAAGGAGTAACCATCTGTTTTTCTTTTACGGGAAGGTTAATTTTTTATTAGGGACATTTTCAAAAATGTAAGTCTTCCTGTGGAATATCACATAAACAGTGCACCAATGCACAAAAGCAGAGATTTTTCCAAGCTTATTCAAAGGAATAGGAGGCCAGTTTGGTCAAAGGCAGGAAACAGCTTTGTGGATAGATGTTATTGTTTCCAGCTAATGAAAGGAAAAGTGTGACGCAGAGAGCTGTGCTGCGAGTCTGGGTGGGTGGTTTTTCGTTCATGATTGTGAGATAGTTTTACTTGGATAGTCTTCATGAGTTGGAATGATGAACTGAATCCCTGATTCATCTGTTATATCCAAGTAATGAGACCTTTTAGACTGCTATAACTAATGCCGACTGCATGGTTTTCAAAGTAATCGTGTCACAGATGTTTTAAGCTGGACATAGCTGGTTTTGGCTGGGCTCCCAGCCTGGCTAAGCTGGTCAAGCTGGTTTTAGCTGGTCATCTCCCAGCCTGACCAGCTAAGACCAGGCTGGAAATGGCTGGAAACCAGCCTGGAAATGGCCAAAACCCCTCTAAAACCAGCCTGGTCGACCAGCTAAAACCAGCCAACCAGCCTAGGCCGGATTAAGCTGGTTTTTTCAGCAGGGTAGCATATTGCGTCATCAAAATGTGCTACCTAAATTTTGATAGGGAGGAGAAAATTGGGAGAAAAATCTGACAAGGTAGGACAAATCGACAGAACTCTGGCAGGAACATGTTAAGATTAAACTACAAACATGATAGCAATGTGCTAACCATGCTAGAAAGATGGCTACATAAAACATTTTACTGTCTAGCTTGTATTATTCTTTTTAACTATTGGAACACTGAAAGAAAAGAAGCCTTGTTTTGAATAGCTGTATGAAGGACCAGACACGGATATCTCATCTTATCTTTCTACAGACAAATACCTCAGAGTGCCCTTTAGCACTCACATAGCAGTGTGTCTGAAGGATTCAGTGAGGTTGCTAAAAATCTGTCAAGTTAAGAAAATGCTGAGTAGCACTTTTATCATAACTTATAAGTATCTTGCAACTGGTCTTGGACCAAAGCCTGGATGCAACAACTGTACAATGTATGCTAACACGACTGCTGAAGTTTATGTTTCAGTCAGTGAATGTGCAAGTAAACTGTACGTTTAAGGTCAGTAAAGTTCGTTTGACTTTGGCACAGCGTGGCATTTTGAAATGTTGAAAGTTTTCAAGGTTGGTTTCAGGAGCAAGATCTATTACAGCAGAACCTGTTTATTCAATAAGAATCAAATTAAACAAAACACTTTGAGAAACTTTCATAACAACAATGTGCTAAAAGCAGATTTTCACAAGTTTCACTTTTTTTTTCCATATTTTTTTATGTTACAGCCTTATTCCAAAATGGATTAAATTAATTTATTTCCTCAAAATTCTACACACAATACCCCATAATGACCATGTGAAGAAAGATTTTTTGCAATTGTTGGAAATTTAAATAAAAAACCCTAAAAAATCACATGTACATACAAGTACACACAAGTATTCACAGTCTTTGCCGTGAAGCTCTAAATTGAGCTCAGGTACATTCTGTTTCCGCTGATCATTCTTGAGATCTTTCAGCAGCTTAATTGGAGTTCACCTGTGGTAAATTGAGTGGATTGGACATGATTTGAAAAGCCATACACTTGTCTATATAAGGTCCCAGGGTTGACAGTGCATGTCAAACCACAAACCAAGCAGGAAGACAAAGGAATTGTCTGTAGACCTCAGAGACAGGATTGTCTCGAGGCACAAGGCTGGGGAAGGTTACAGAAAATGTTCTGCTGCTCTGAAAGTTCCAATGAGCACAGTGTCCTTCATCATCCATAAGTGGAAGATGTGGGAGAAGGGTCTTAGTCAGGGAGGTGATCAATACCCGATGGTCACTCTGTCTGAGCTTCAGCGTTCTTCTGTGGAGAGAGGAGAACCTTACAGAAGGACAACCATCTGTGCAGGAATCCACCAACCAGGCCTGTATGATAGAGTGGCCAGACGGAATTCACTCCCCATCTGTGATTTGCCAAAAGGCATCTGAAGGACTCTCAGACCATAAGAAACAAAATTCTCTGGTCTGATGAGACTGAAATTGAACTCTTTGGAGTGAATGCCAGACGTTACGTCCTTTTCAGAAGAAAACCAGGCACCGCTCATCCCCAGTCTAATACCATATCTACAGTGAAGCATGGTGGTGTTGGCATCATGCTGTGGGGATGTTTTTCAGCAGCAGGAACTGGAAGAATAGTCAGGATAGAGGGAAAGATGAATTCAGCAATATACAGAGACATCCTGAATGAAAACCTGCTTCAGAGTGCTCTTGACCTCAGACTGGGGCAACGGTTCATCTTCCAGCAGAACAATGACCCAAATCACACCGCCAAAATATCAATGGAGTGGCTTCACAACAACTCGGGAAATGTCCTTAAATGGCCCAGCCAGAGCCCAGACCTAAATCTTATTGAACATCTCTGGAGAGATCTGAAAATGGCTGTACACCGTCGCTTCCCATCCAACCTGATAGAGCTTGAGAGGTGCTGCAAAGAGGAATGAGCAGAAATTCCCAAAGACAGGTGTGCCAAGCTAGCTGCATCATATTCAAAAAGACTTGAGGCTGTAATTGCTGCCAAAGGTGCATCAACAAAGTATTGAGCAAAGGCTGTGATTTGTCAGGTTTTTTATTTTTAATAAATTTGCAAACAATTTCAAAAACTCTTTTTTCCACATTGTCATTATGGGGTATTGTGTGAAGAATGTTGAGGAAATAAATGAATTTAATCCATTTTGGGATAAGGCTGTAGCATAAAAAAGTGGAAAAAGTCAAGTGCTATGAATACTTTCTGGATGCACTGTATAATACCACTGCCAGAAGGATCCCTGTTCATGCAGATCTGCAGAAACTACTAGAACAGTGGCTCTCAAACTTTTTTCATCAAGTACCACCTCAGAAAAAAATAGTCTCTGCAAGTACCACCAAAATGAGCAGCATTGAAATACAGTAGCATAGTAGGCCCAGTAAAGCAGCTACAACTCTGCACAGTTAAAAAACGTGGCAGATTACCTCAGAAATATAGGCTATATGTCATATATGGCATATTATATACATCATTTTTGATCAATTTTGAAATGTGTGTAGCATGTACATATTTCATTCCTCCATGTACCACTAGAAGGAAGCCTGCGTGCCACTAGTGGTACACGTACCACAGTTTGAGAACCACTGTACTAGAAAATGCTGAACAGCAGTGGTCTCAAACTCAATTCCTGTAGGGCCACAGTTCTGCATAGTTTAGCTCCAACCACTGTAGTAGACTTAAACAACTTGATTTGTTGGATCAGCTGTGTTTCATTAGGGTTGGAGCAATAATGTGTAGAGCTGTGGCCCTCCACGAATCGAGTTTGAGACGTTTACTGTACAGTATTTTACTCACCAGGCCAGTAGCTGGTGATGTCACTATTTAAACTAGCACTATGTGCATGGCTATAGTATAGACTATAGACTATAAATAAAGAGCCAATAGATAGACATGTACATTTTTCTTCCATTTATAGTCCTCGATTAGGGGCAGCATGGTGGCTCAGTGCTTAGCACTATCGCCTCACGGCATGATGGTTGCTGCTTTGAGTCTCAGCTGGGTCAGTTCAACACAATCTCACGGCAATTCGTAACTTTTTCATTTAGTGGCTAATTCGTATGATCTAATTCGTACAATTTAGTACGATTTGCTTATCCCCCAATGACGGTTGGGGTTAGGGGTGGGGTCAGGTGCCACGCCTCCTTTTTAAAATCGTACCATTTCGTACGACTGAACTCGTATGAATTCGTACGAATTAGCCACTAAACTGGCAAAACGTAAAATACTTACGTTTTCTCGTGAGATCAGGCTGGTCAGTTCGTGTTTCTCTGTGGAGTTTGCATTTTCTCCCCGTGTTCGCATGGGTTTTCTCCAGGTGCTCCAGTTTCCCCCAATGTCCAAAGACATACACTATAGGTGAATTGAATAAACTAAATTGGTCATAGTGTATGAGTGTGAATGAGTGTGTATGGATGTTTCCCAGTACTGGATTGCAGCTGGAAGGGCATCTGCTGTGTAAAACATTTGCAGGATAAGTTGGTGGTTCATTCCGCTGTGGTGACCCCTGATAAATTAAGGATTAAACCAAAGTAATGAACAGTCCTCGATTACAAAATAAATCTGACAAAGCGAACTTAAACACAGAGAGGTAATGAGAAACTAAACCAGACACTGGTGTACACAATCAGTGGCTCAATAAGTGACCACAGAGGAAACTAAAAACAGGAAAAAAGAAACAAGAACTAGCACGTCAAGTAACTAGCTATGAATTATGCCTTAGACTTCAAGAAGGTCCCAGGTTCTCAGAAACAAGTGTATGGTTTACTTATTTATTATGGAGTAATCCGGCGACAGATTGTTTTGTAACCAAGGCAACACTGTGGAGAGATTGCAAACGAACCTCTGTTTGCAAATTATGCAATCAGCTGCCGTTTTATGAAATATATTGTCAAATCACTTGTGTGTGTGTGTGTGGCATTGTGACCCATCAAAACAGTAGACGTTTACTGACAAACCTTTTAATATGGATCCTTTTAGAAAAGGAATTAGCTGCTTTACATTATACAACTATAGTGAGAACATGCTTGGAAGCATTCTAGAAACTATCTCGAAATGTCACCGCAACCACCCACAACACCCGAGCAACTACATGTTAGACCAAAGTGGCTTGAATGCACTTGACATGAAAACTACTGTGCTAGAAGGATGGCAGACGGATCATTTTCTATTCATTTTGTGTCTGAGAGCTTTCAGAGGATGAGGGGAAACTCTGGCATTTATAATATCAGCAGTTGCTGTTTCACTTCTCTTGGAAATAAGGCCATGATGACAGATGAAGGAACTGAACTCCCCCAGTTTCAGTCGTCCTCCCGTGTGTGTGTGTGTTTACTTATTGGCCTTTATTCTGAATAGTGATATCAGCAGCACTTGATTCTTGTGTTTGTGTTTATTATAATGCTTTATAGTGTTTATTTTATCACAGTAAACTTACAGAACACTTGTGGGTCCCACTTTATATTACGTGACCTTGATTTTTTTGTATTTATATTTAAAGTAATCATTCAATACAATGATATTGTGTGCATACCCAACTAGAATATTTTAGTTCTCTACATGTTCTACGAATATTTCAGAGCAATGTTGCATTACTGTTTTTGATGGGTATTTTTGTTTTAGTTCCCAGAACATTGTCTTAAAAGATAGGAAAATATTTTCTAGAAACATTCAAACCACATTTACTGGTAACAAATTTTAGAACATTATATTCTAACATTCTTATAACATAAATAGTGGGTAGTTTTCTTTAAGTTCCCACAATGTTCTCTTTAATGGTAAGAAAACATTCTCTAAATACATTCTAAATACGTTTCAAAGTAACATTGCTACAACATTATAGTTTAGCATTATTATAATGTTTCAACGTATTGTTTTATTTCACTTCCCAGACCATTCTCTTAAAATACATGAAAACATTCTCTAATACAATGTCACCACATTTGGTGGTAACGTTGCTGGAACCTTATTAGAGCTAGTTTTAGTTTAGTTCGTAGAATGTTCTTTTAAAAGGTGTAGGTAAACATTCTCTAAAACATTTTAAACCGGTTTAATTGTAACACTGTTGAAACATTATACTTTAACATTATTATAATGCTTCAACGTATTGTTTTTTTTTGACTTACCAGCACAATCTCTTAAAAGACAAATGGTAAATGTTCTTTAAAACATTCTAATCTCGTTATTGTTGAAATATTATTCTCTAACATTTTTAGCAGATATTTTGTTGTAGTTTTCAGAAACCCTTCCTTAAAGTGAGGACAATATTCTCTAAATAATCTAATATTAATGATAATGATAATAATAATTCCTTACATTTATATAGCGCTTTTCTGGGCACTCAAAGCGCTTTACACAATGGGGGGAATCTCCTCATCCACCATCAGTGTGCAGCATCCACCTGGATGATACGACAGCAGCCATTTTGCGCCAAACCGCACACCACCCACCAGCTGATTAGTGGAGAGGAGACATTAATGAAGCCAATTGGAATATGGGGATGGTTATAAGGCCATGATGGACAAGGGCCAGTGGGCAGATTTGACCAGGATGCGGGGGTTAAACCCCGACTCTTTTTCGAAGGACATCCTGGGATTTTTAACGACCACAGATAGTCGGGACCTCGGTTTAACGTCTCATCCGAAAGACGGCGCTTACTGAGCAGTATAGCGTCCCCGTCACTATACTGGGGCATTAGGACCCACACAGAACGCAGGTTGGGCGCCCCCTGCTGGCCTCACTAACACCACTTCCGGCAGCAACCTAGTTTTCCCATGTGGTCTCCCATCCAAGTACTGACCGGGCGCAGCCCTGCTAAGCTTCAGTGGGCGAACATGTGAGAGTTGCAGAGAGCTAGCTGCCGGTAATCTACACGTGTGTTCATAACATTGTTTGTTTTCTTTTTGTTTCCAAAATGTACAGTAACAATATGGAAAAGATTCTCCTGCAAAGATTCTCCACTGTTATATATTTTTGCCACTTGTAGATAATGGCTCTCACTGCGGTTCGCTGCAGTCCCAAAGCTTTAGAAGCTGCCTTATAGCCTTTTCCAGGTTAATAGGCAAGGCAAGGCAAGTTTATTTATATAGCACATTTCATACACAGTGGCAATTCAAAGTGCTTCACATAAACAAGAATAAAAGAAACAGGTATAAGAAAAATAAAAACTAATAATAAAAATGATAAAAAAAAACATAAAAACAGATAAAATGTGCTATAAAAAAATAAAAGAGAAGAGAAAAACGTAATAGTGCGATCTGTCGGATGTAGCACAGTGCTCATTAAGTAAAGGCACAGCTAAACAGATGTATTTTCAGTCTTGATTTGAGCGTGCCTAATGTTGCACCACATCTGATCATTTCTGGAAGCTGATTCCAGCAGCGAGTGGCTGAAAGCAGATTCACCCTGTTTTGACTGAACTCTTGGAATTTCTAGTTTATATGATCCTAGTGATCAGAGTGATCTATAGATCTATTGTTTTTCTCAATGGTTTTTAACTGTCTTTGGATCTCATCATGATGGCTAGCTTTTGAGGATCCTTTGGTCTACTTCACTTTGTCAGCCAGATCCTATTTAAGTTATTTCTTGATTGTGAACAGGTGTGGCAGTACTCAGGCATGAGTGGGGCTAGAGAAATTCTACTGTAATTGAGGTGCGACACCATTTTCACACATGGGTTATGTAGTTTTGTATTTTGTTTTCTGTTAATAATAAAACTTCATTTAATAACTGCATGACGTGTTTACTTGTGATATCTTTGACTAATACTTATTTTAAAACCTTAAAGTTCAAAGAAAAAACAAAACTGTTCCATAACAGTAAGGTTAAGAAACCAGTATAAAACTAGTAAACACTTTCCCACACCTCTGTATATACAGTTGAAGTCAGAATTATTAGCCCCCCTGTTTATTTTTTCCGCAGCTTAACGTGACATTTAAAGGCTTAACTAGGTTAATGAGGTTAACTAGGCAGGTTAGGATAATTAGGCAAGTTATTGTATAACGATGGTTTGTTCTGTAGACTGTAGAAACAATATATAGCTTAAAGGGGCTAATAATTTTGACCTTAAAATGATGTTTAAAAAATTAAAACTGCTTTTATTTTAGCCAAAATAAAACAAACAAGACTTTCTCCAGAAGAATAAATATTATCACACATAACATTGCTCTGTTAAACATAATTTGGGAAACATTTAAAAAAGAAAAAACTATTCAAAGAGCTGCTAATAATTCTGACTTCAACTGTAAATATTATTTATATATTTGGAAATGTATCAGAAAATCTGCAATTGCTTGCTGTATGGGAATGAAGGAACTGTTAATATCAAAGCTCTGATATGCCTTTACTCCCACCTGGGATTGCAGAAACGCAGTGCCTGGTACAGCAGAGGTTCATCTACAACCTCCTCCTTCTCAAGAGTCTGGTTACCAAAACAACCAGTGCGGGTATGTGAAGATTTACAGCATATACAGTGGCTACACATCAGTGTGCTATAGCTCTGCTTTTACAGCTTTTGACAATTGCCAAGGAACTTGCCTTTAAACTCTACAAAGAAAGCCCGCAACACACACATGATGGTGAGGCTTCTGTTATGCATTTACTAATTCGTTTCCAACTGTGTTTTTACTTTGTAACTCTACACACAAGCTATCATGATCATCTGCACGCCAACCACACGCATACGAGTCGAATTAAAAAGCTCTTTTGTGTGGTGAGTGCAAAAGCAGCTTGTCGAACCACTCACACTTATGTTCCCAAACACTGCAGATACGGTGCTAAAATGTATCTGCTGTAGCTACTGTTTGTTTTTTAAAAGATTTATTTTTTAATTCTTTTTTTTTTTTTACTGTTTTCTAAAAAATTTGAACTTTATTTTTGTATTATAATCAATATCAATGTGTATTTGCTAATGAAAAAAATTGTGCATATATGTGACTCTCAAACACAAATGCAATATTGCACAGGTTTATTTTTGGCAATAAATACATGGGTCAAAATGAGATTCTTATTTTATGCCAAAAACTCAGTAAAGATTATATTTCATAAAGGTATTTTGGTAATTTCCTACTGTAAATGTATCAAAACAAATTTTTTGATAAGTCATATACAGTTGAAGTCAAAATTATTAGCCCCCCTGAATAGTTCGCCACCTGTTTATTTTTTCCCCAATTTCTGTTTAACAAAGAGATTTTTTTCAGCACATTTCTAAACATATTAGTTTTAATAACTCATACTAATAATGTAATGATTATTTTATCTTTGCCATGATGACTTTCAAATCCCTGGCTTGTTCCTGCTGCTCCATCTATCACTCACTGTCACGTTCCCTCAGCACCGATCATCGCTCCCAATCTCCTGCCACCTCTCATCCCGCCCGAGCACATTCACCTGAGTTCTGATTAGAAACACCTGCACCCATCATCAGGACTCCCCATATGGCCCAGCAATTTTGGTCAGTCAGCGGCTGGAATCAATGTTGGATGGTTCACCTCATCTTTTACCTGACTCGCCGAAAATATAACTTAAAAATATAGCTTAAAGGGGCTAATAATTTTGACCTTTAAAATGGTTTAAAAAAAAATAAAAACTGATTTTATTCTAGCCAAAATAAAACATAAGACTTCTCCAGAAGAAAAAATATTATCAGACATACTGTGAAAATTTTCTTTCTCTGTTAAACATCATTTGGGAAACATTTAAAAACATGGCTAAGTATGTCTTGGTTGTGTACAAAACCCTTGTTCCCTGAAGGAGGAAATGGTCAGCCAGGGGATTCAGTTAGAATCACCAATCACTCTAAGTTGTATAAAATGGGCCAATACAATGCCTATGAGATTAGCAAGCGCAGAGGAGCTCATCAAACTACTCGCTGAAGAGCCAAGCCCGCCTGCATTCAGCAATGATGGATTCAGCTCCTTTGACAGGGGGACATAAATGCAGGGGCGGATTTAACCAATAAGCAAGGTAAGCAGCAGCTTAGGGCCCCGGGGAATTAGGGGGCCCCGACCACTGCCAAGAATCCAAAATAATTCAAATTGCTGTTTTATAAAAAAAATTTTATTATTCATTTATTCATTTTCTTGTCGGCGTAGTCCCTTTATTAATCTGGGGTCACCACAGTGGAATGAACCGCCAACTTATCCAGCACGTTTTTACGCAGCGGAGGCCCTTCCAGCCGCAACCCATCTCTGGGAAACATCCACACACACTCAGTCACACACATACACTATCGACAATTTAGCCTACCCAATTCACATGTACTGCTTGTCTTTGGACTCTGGGGTAAACCGGAGCACTGGAAGAAACCCACGCGAACGCAGGGAGAACATGCAAACTCCACACAGAAACGCCAAATGACCCAGCCGAGGCTCGAACCAGCAGCGTTCTGATGCGGTTAGGGAGTTCGTTCCACCAACTGGGCAGATTGAATGCGAGAGTTCGGGAAAGTGATTTCTTCCCTCTTTGGGATGGAACCACGAGGCGACGTTCATTCACAGAATGCAAGTTTCTGGAGGGCACATAAATCTGCAGAAGTGAGAGCAGATAAGAAGGAGCAAAGCCAGAAGTCGCTTTGTAGGGAACATCAGAGCTTTGAATTTGATGCGAGCAGCAACTGGCAGCCAGTGCAAACGGATGAGCAGTGGAGTGACATGTGCTCTTTTAGGTTCATTAAAAACCACTCATGCTGCTGCATTCTGAAGCAGCTGAAGAGGTTTGATAGGGTTAGCTGGGAGCCTGGCTAGTAGAGAGTTGCAATAGTCCAGTCTTGAGAGAACAAGAGCTTGAACAAGGAGTTGAGCTGCATGTTCAGATAGGAAGGGTCAGACCTTTCTGATGTTGTAGAATGCGAATCTGCACAATCGAGCAGTTCTAGAAATGTGGTCTGGTCATCAATCGTTATTCCAAGGCTTGCCCCATCAATCTGGATTGAAAGGTTATGATGTAGAGTCGGGTTGGCAGAAACTTCAAGCATTTCCGTTTTCGTGTGGTTAAACTGAAGATGATGATCTCTCATCCAGTGTGAAATGTCTGACAGGCAGGCAGAGAAGCGAGCTGGAACCGAGGGATCATCAGGGTGAAAAGCGAGGTATAGCTGGGTATCATCAGCATGGCAGTGGTAGGAGAATCCATGTTTCTGGATGACTGGTCCTAGAGATGATGTGTAGATGGAGAAGAGAAGTGGCTCAAGAACAGAGCCCTGTGGTACTACAGTGTTTATATGCTGTAGGTTGGACACCTCTCCCCTCCAAGACACCCTGAATGAGGTCAGAGAGGTAAGATCTGAACCACTGAAAAACAGTGCCTGCAAAGCCCAGTGTGATAAACACAAACAACATAGAATCATGTAAGAAATATTCTTTTTTAATAATCTTTATGTCTGAAAGGGGTTTGATTGCTCTATCACAGTAATGAGCAGGAAAGTACTTTTTCCATACCACGGATGAATTGATTGTCTGCCGAGCTGCTCAGTATTAATTAAGGAAAGGTCAAAGCTCCTCTGGCTTCTGTGAAACCTGAAGCAGTTGCATAAATGGAAAGGGGATCAGCGAAGAGAGAGAATGAATGAACTCAAGGGCTGGTTGGGTTTGAGTGGGAACTGCAATTAATCTGCTTTAATCTCAGCAGCGGGGAGATTCAGACACATTCCCCGCAGACACTGTGTTCTTTTGCCTCGGCCAATTAGTTTACAAACTAATCTTATCCAAATGGTCCAAACAGATTAGATCCCAAAACAAGGGCCACGTAAGTCGGCCAGGCTTTAATTCCACAGCAGTCCTCAATGACATCATTGTTCAATGCAACAAAAGGTGTATTTGTATTTTTGATTTCTTTTTTTTTCCAAGTGATGTATGACTAAATCCTCATATACACGTATGAACAGGCCAACTAGTAGAACGAGAAAGTGAATGTGTTTGATCCAACCCAAACTCATTCTGAAAACGTAGTCCTGTGGATGTTTCTGGAGACCGCAAAGACGTACTGGGAGGTACGTATTTTTGCCGTTTTAGCATGTTTTGCTGGTTTTTTTTTTTTGCATCTCAAATGTTTCTCGAGAGGGCCATTCGCTCCCGCCCTGTTCTCGCGTGAACTCACCAGAGGCCGCTGTCGACCGACTGAAAGACTGAATGATTGACTGGGCAACTGGCCGATCGACTGACCCACCCTCCTCCCTCCCTAAACTAATTTTACAGATTGACCCGCCCGCCCATTTACTTCCCTAAACCCAACCAACGATTTACAAAAACCGTTCATGAAAGGAAAAGTCCTCGTCTGATTTATACCATGTTTTCGGACTTTACCACATTCTAACCCTGTTGTTCATTTTATTTTTTGGATTCTGTTTTTGTCTTACCTGATTTCCGGAACTGCTCTTCCACAGGCTCGAACCCGGTCGTCATCGTTATCGTGGTCAACTCCTCCCTGTGTCTCAAGTCCGCCGACGTACACAACAAGCTAGCTGAACAAACTGGTTGCGGCGGGAAAGCCCTCCACACGCAGGTAAGCGGACAGCTGATGAGCCAAAAGGAACATCATCATACTGCCCTGTAGCGTTCGCTTAAAAAATGAAATGCAGCCATACGTACCTCCAACTACGTAATTCGCAGTCTTCATAAATTTCTACGTTTTCAGAATGAGCCTGTGTTGATTTGATCTGGCCCTTACAACAGCAGTAGTTTTAAAACCAGCTATATTAGAGCTATTAGTTTGATATTATTTTGCTGTTTCGGACATTCTTGTCCTGAACATACAGTTTTAAATACAATGTTTGTTTATTAATATTTTCCAGAGTATAATCCATGAATTGCACACAGTGGCGTAGCGGACGGGCCCGCAGGGGGCCCCGCGTCGTCGCGATTTTCAATAACTGAAAATCCAGCAACCTCAATAATCAAATTCTTGGGAACAATTGTGGTCGGAACCGAAGTTCACAGGTCTATGTTCTCTGAACACCTCTCAAGCGGTGGACTACTTCATTCTGATTTCTTGCCACCAATGTTGCCAACTTAGCGACTTTGTCACTAGATTTAGCGACTTTTCAGACCCCCCCTAGCGACAAATCTAGCGACTTTTTTGTGTGTTATTGGAGATTTTTTTTTAGACTGTCATTTGTCCATACTGTACCGTCCCTACTCTTTTTAACGAGCTGCGTGTGATGCCGCCGGCCCCTCCCCCACCTCACAGCACTGACAGGCGGTCCAGTCAGTCCTCGTACAGCAGCCTCTGCCACCTGCAGCCCGAGAGCAGATCACCCCTCTGCGTACCGACGACAAATGATTTAGCACAGGCAGTGTGAAGGTATTTCCCTTGTACAGTCAAACCGATCTACTTCTCCTTTATTTTAACAATTTATTTGGACCGTTTATTCTTTTTTTGTTCACAATCACAGATATTTTAGTGACTTTAGTTTCTGAACTTGTCTGAGTTTATTCCATATGAGAGATTACTGCACATTCACTAACGTTACACATCTATAATGACATACTGTATTCAAACAGCAATAAATTTAGTTAAATAAACATGCTTATATAAAGTGTAGTGCAATTATAAATACCCCTTTATTAACCATAGGCTGTTAAACAAACAAATGGTAGAACGTGATGACGTCAGTGATATGCAAATTGACGTATGACGTATACCCCCCCACTTCATCAGGGGGCCCCGTCAGCGATCCCTACAGGGGGGCCTCCGCATTTTGCGCTACGCCACTGACTGCAGAACAAATTCAACGGGTGTTGCTTGATGCTTTGTTGCTTCAGTATATCTTGTGCACTTTTATGATCTATGTTTATTCAATTTCATTTACTGTACATATAAAACAATTTTGGCAGACGTGTAAAAGTGACTCAGTGTACCAGGTATGCATTGTTTACAAGCTGTAATGATTGATGTCACCATTCTCCTCTCAAGTAACTGATGTAAACATGGGCTTTCAAGACATGACATCACGTTGTGGTGGTTTAAGATGTCGGCTGGTTTCTCCAGCAGTTGTTTAATTGGCTAAATTCCAGGGGTGGATTTTGTGATTTGGGGGCCCCAGGCAATTTCAGCCAAGGGGCCCCAACTGTCCTAATATCCACACTATGTAACCTGAATTTAGCTGTCTCATTCTCAAATTAGTGATATACATTGATATCTTAATGTAATCTCTCTACATTAAAGAATTATTTAAAGAATTAACCATATCTGTGATTACACATTGATATTTTACAGGGATTTTTCTGATCAGAAATCCTGACATCACTTTACCACAACAGTACATTAATGATGTATTAATTAATTAATTAATTAAATTTCTTTTTGGCTTAGTCCCTTTAATTGTCTGTGGTCGCCACAGTGGAATGAACCGCCAACTTATCCAGCATATGTTTTATGCAGTGGATGCCCTTCCAGCTGCAACCCATCTCTGGGAATGATGTATTAATATGTAAAATAAACATTACTTTATCATGAACTAATGATGAGTTAATGCATGCGCTAATCATGAACTTTAACTACAACATGAGTTCATGTGTGAACAGCAGCTACTCTAATTACTTGTTAGTACATGTAGTTAATTAATGTATTAATTAACATTTAAGTTTAAGCTAAATGTAATCAACACGAACTCATGAGCTGTTAATGTATAATTATGTCATGACTTTACTTAGAGGGACACATTATTAACTACTCATGAACTCCTGTGTTTAAACTGTTCATGTTGACAGAACACTTTTCTACTGTTATTCAGCGTAAACGCACTAATCAGACGAAAGGATTTCACGAGTAGTTAAGAATGGGTTAATGATGCTGTGACCCTCTAATAAAGTCACAATATAATAATGCATTAACATACCATGAGTTAATGACGCTTAAACTAAGCTTAAACTGATGTTAATTAACAAACAAGCATGTACTAACAAGTAATTAAGGTAGCTGTTGATCACACATGAACTCATGGATGTTATAGTTAAACATAGTTCATGATTAGCGCATACATTTACTCATCATTAGTTCATAATAATGTTTACATATTTACAGTATTCATGTACTGTTACTGTAAAGTGTTACCGAAATCTGTTTTACTAATGACACAATGTAAATTGGATATATATATATATATATATATATATATATATATATATATATATATATATATATATATATATATTTATATATATATATTTATATATAAATATATATAGTATAGAGTTTAGATGCAAAAACCTCTAAATACCATCTGAAATGTTAATCTAAAATGAGCATTTTTATCAGGCTCTTGTGTGTATGTTCAATAATATCACTTTAATGCCAAAGATTAGGACCTTTTCCAGGTCTTTAAAGTGAAATATCTCAACATAAATAAAGAAGCATAAAAAAAATGTTTGTTTTCTATGGAAATGTTAGGCGGTACTTAGAGGTTTTGCATCTGAACTCTTTATCCATCCATCCATCCATCCATCCATCCATCCATCCATCCATCCATCCATCCATCCATCCATCCATCTATCTATCTATCTATCTATCTATCTATCTATCTATCTATCTATCTATCTATCTACTTCCAGCTACAATCCAGTACTGGAAAACACCCATACACTCTCGCATTCACACACAGACTCGTACACTACGGCTAGATTAGTTCATCCAATTCACCACCGCATGTCTTTGGACTGTGGGGGAAACCGGAGCACCCGCAGGAAACCCACGCCAACATGGGGAGAACATGCAAACTCCACACAGATATGCCAACTGGCCCAGCCAGGACTTGAACCAACAACCTTCTTGCTGTGAGGAGACAGTGCTTACGACTAAGCCACTGTGCCACCCTGAATCATTAATTTATGCATTCATTTTCTTTTCGGCTTATTCCCTTTATTAATCTGGGGTCGCCACAGCGGAATGAACCGCCAAATTATCCAGCATATGTTTTACACAGCGGATGCCCTTCCACCTGCATCCCATCACTGGGAAACGTCCACACTCATACACTACGGACATCTGTACCACGTTTTTCGACTGCGACCCGGAGGAAACATATACTAACATGAGGAGAACATGCAAACTCCACACAGAAACGCCAACTGACCCAGCCGAGGCTTGAACCAGCAACCTTCTTGCTGTAAGGCAAGCGTTCTAACCACCGAGCCACCGTGCCGCCCTAAATCAGTATATTAAAAATGATTATACAAAGTTCATGTGCATCAAGTTTTCTTTAAAGCAATCATTCTGGAAGGTCAGGTTACAACACGCTTCAATCCACAGCCTAAGTTTGAGGTTTTGAATTTTAAGAGCTTTTATTTTTGATCTTAACGAAGACGTCAAAACTTTGGAATGCCACAAAGTGGGAAAGCTCACATGAGAGAAACCCGATGACACCTTCATTACATGTTTATTTCACCTGGATTCAAACAGTTCTGAGGAAGAACAGATACAGCTGCTTCAGTGTTTTTACTCAGAGGTGTCATTCAACAATATGCAGACATGATGAGTGATCAGGAAACTGCGTCTGTAGGCTACAATCCCGAGCGTGTTTTCATGTCTTATTAAATGGTGACAGAATATTTCAACTCACTCCATTAAGAGGCTGCTTGAAAAAATCTATTTTGAAACACAAAACCTAACTATAAGCCTATATTCTGCTGCAGAGACTGTAAAAAAATTACTGTTTCACACGAAAGCGGATTTCAGAACTGATTATCATTTAAGATTCACTTCGATGAGTTTCCTCTCACCATACTATGCTTTCACCAAAGAAAACATTTCACTTTGTTTTCATGGTCCATTTGAGTATTAGTAGACTGTCTGCTTAATATCTGTTGATTCTGCTCCTTCAACAGACATTTACCTGACTATAAGAAACTTAACTACCTGTAAAGTACATGTCAACTTACACTAACCCCAACCCTAACCCCAACCTAACATTAATTTTTTTTATTAATCTAGGGTCACCACAGCGGAATGAACCGCCAACTTATCCAGCACATGTTTTACACAGCGGATGCCCTTCCAGCTGCAACCCATCACTGTGAAACCCCATCCGAACAGTCTACCTGTATTGAAAATTAGTTGGCATGTAGATGCAATGTAACTCAAATTCAACAAACGGACCATCAAAATAAAGTCAAGTCTGACCAATATTTTAAGAAACTTTTCACTTAGATTTCATTATGTTCATGGAATATTTGCTGGGCAACTTTATTATTTAAAATGACTTGTTTCAGTTCTTTTGAAAGAAAGTTGGCCAATGTTCATATTCTACATCCCTAATCCTACCAATTCCAACTGAAACAGAATATTAAGCAGGAGGTGGGG
This sequence comes from Danio rerio, assembly GCF_052040795.2. Lineage (NCBI taxonomy): Eukaryota > Metazoa > Chordata > Actinopteri > Cypriniformes > Danionidae > Danio > Danio rerio. The sequence continues at coordinate 6,176,799 of NC_141030.1, read as the reverse complement.
TTTTGTTTTTGCACATCATTCCCTCATAGCAAACGAACAGTAAGAGGGGCGTGGTTAAAAATATTGTGGCTGAAGCCATCAAACTGATGTCAACAGAGAACGACGGCCATTCCAAACGCAGAAGATAATGGCTCTTTTGTTGTCGATTACCAAAACAAACAGTTGGAATTGTTCTCCCAAGGAATAACAAAGTGTGATACACTATTGGGTTGTTCCTTTTTCAAATGGTACACATTTGATCTTGAGGGGTCCATATTTGTACCTCAAAAGTATATATTAGTACCTACTTTTTAGGTTGTAATATGTACTCTAAAGCAGTGCTTAATTCGTGAATTGCGAGGTCCCGGAACAGATCGTGTTAACAGATCCAGCATGTTACCTTAGGATGGAGAGGTATCGCGCAAGAAAGCAGAAAGCAGGAGGGGGATTGGGTTGAGTTGTATGGCGGATGTCACGGACGAAGGACGAAAGTGAAGAGTGGGGGGGGGCCGCGGAAGAAAGTGAAAGTCAACAGCAGACGGGGGAGGAGGGCAGATGAGGAGGGGGATCAGTAACATCAGGTGACGGGTCAGATTTCAAAGGAGCCGGATACGGTGTGTTCTGGCACAAATTTAGCCCTGCCCTTGAGGTATTATTATGGATAGTTTAGATACAAATCTGTACCTTTCGAAAAGGTACCACCCCAGTGACCGCTTGCGTACCTTTTTTACAAAGGTGTAAATTATCATTTCACACAAACTTTAAGTACTAATTCTCAATATTAGTAGATTATTAGTAGATTAGATGGGTAAGTGGGGTGGTTTGGTTCGCGAACTGAAGACTAGGGGTGCGGGTTGGTTGGGTTGGTGGGGAGTGGGGTTGTTGTCGTGCGCGAATTGAAGAGCGGAAGGGGGGTTGTCGTGAAATTAAGGGGGGGGGGGGTGTCGCGGGGGCACTTGAGATCATTTTGGAAGGGCACTTTCTATCCAAGGAAAGTGTGTGTTGGGGTGGGGGGGGTGGGGGGTGTTTGTCGCGGGGGCACTTCAGATCATTTTGGAAGGGCACTTTTTATCCAAGGAAAGTGTGTGTTGGGGGGTGGGGGGTGGGGTGTTTGTCGCGGGGGCACTTCAGATCATTTTGGAAGGGCACTTTCTATCCAAGGAAAGTGTGTGTTGGGGGGGGGGGGGGTGTTTGTCGCGGGGGCACTTCAGATCATTTTGGAAGGGCACTTTCTATCCAAGGCTAAAAAGGGCATGTGCACTGCACAGGTTGAGCCCTACGTGTGCATGTGCCTGGGCACACCTATATACTCTTACATTCACACACGCACTCATACACTATGCTCAATTTAGTTAATCCAATTCACATATAGCCATACCTGCCAACACCCGTATTTAATACCCATCTCCCACCACCCTCCCGTTTTGTTATTTCTCCCAGAAAACTCTCGTAACTACATCGGTTATTTGTAATAAGAAACGTAATCATAAGCTTGGCAAGTAATTTTGGAGAGTATGATGTTACCCCATTCAGACAGAATGCCAAGAGCATATACCCGAGAGGTGTTTCAAACACAGCTGCCGAGTGAAATGACTTGCCTTAAAGGGACTTTGACCAAACTGCCACAATAGCTCCAAGAATCAACATATTTAAACATTGCCACAGCATTTATTCTTCTTCTGAAAAAAAGCAGTCATAAGTAATAAGACCAAATTCTGTGCTTTACATATAATTCTATAGTCCCTCAGGCTTATCATACTGATGAGTGACAGGAGAGGCCGGGAGACCTTTATGAGGCTGTTATCACCCCTTCATTCTGCTGCCTCATATACTGTACCGCAGTAACGTGAATTATTGCTATGTCAAGATATGTGCTGGAACTCTGCTTTCTGCTTAAGCAAACGGCTGCTCTGGCCTTCTGTTGCTAAGATAACACCTGCGCTGGTTTTATGGGATGTTGATGAATAACTGGAAAATGCAGCGTTCTCACTGGCACACAAAACAGCTTTTATTTGTTCAGCTGTGAAATAAGCTATTGCCGCGGAAAGATACTATGGGAAAAAGCTGCAGAACTCTGCGAGAGGAAGGCAGCACGAGAGTTTCATATTCTTTTAATTAAAAAGCAGTAGATGAAAGAGGCTGTCATGACTTAATAAATCATTAAATAGAGCCAGAGAGTGTTTCTCAAACCTGAAAGTCATGCATGGGAACTGTCACAAAAAAAAAAAAAAGACTGGCACTTTCCTAAAACAGGTGATGTCAACAGGTGACTGCAATTATGATTTGGTACAAAAAGCAGCATCCATGAAAGGTCTAGTTCTTTAGGAGCAAAGATAGGCAGAGGATCGACAGTTTTCCAACAAACACATGAGAAAATGATTGAAATGTTTACCAACAATGTTCCTCAAAGAAAGATAGGAAGAAAGAAGGAATTTCACCTTCAACAACGCATAACATGATTAAAAGACTCAAAGAATCTGGAGAAATGTCAGTGCATATACAAGGGCACAAGCTTAAGCTGAACAACCGTGATCTCTGATCTCTTAGGCTGCACTGCATTAAGAATCGTCATTCATCTATAAGCGATATCACCACATGGGCTCAGGACTACTTTGGCAAACCTTTGTGAAGTACCACAACATGTAGTTGCATCCACAAATGACAGTTTAAACTGTACAGTGCCAAAAGGAAGCCCTACGCTAACAGTGTCCAGAAGCGCTGTCATCTTCTCTGGAGGCATCTGGGATGGACCATGACACAGTGAACACATGTACTGTGGTCAGATAAATCAGTATTTCAAGTATTTTTGGGAGGGAGCGGGGGTGGATGGTGGGGAGGGGGGGGGGGGGTTAGATAGACAGATGCCGAGGCCAAAGAAGAAAAAGATTATCCAGACTGTTTCTAGCAAGAAGTCCAAAAGACAAGAGTCTGTCATGGTATGGGGTTGTGTCAGTGCCATTGGCAAAGGTAACTTTCACTTCTGTGATGGCACCATTAATGCTGATAAGTACAGAGAGATTTTAAATATGCTGCCTTCTTTTCCAGGGACACATATGCACATTTCAACAAGATAATGCAAAACCACATTCAGCACATGTTACAAAGTCCTGGCTGTGGAGGAAGAGGATACAGGTACTTGACTGGCCTGTCTGCAGTCCCGCCTATCTCCAATAGAAAATCTGTGACCTGGTACTGTTGCCAACCTTAAGACTTGTTTGCAGGAACAATGGGACAAAATTACAATTGAAACACTTCATCACTTGGTTTATCTTGCATATCTTGGTGTATCTATCTATCTATCTATCTATCTATCTATATATATATATATATATATATATATATTGCAAACAAGTCCTAAGGTTGGTCTTGGTAATATATATAGTTGAGGTTAGAATTATTAACCCCCCTAGATTATTAGCCCCCCCTTGTTTATTTTTCCCTCCCATTTATGTTTAACGGAGAGATGTTTTCAACCCATTTCTAAACATAATAGTTTTAATAACTCATCTCAAATACCTGATTTATTTTATCTTTACCATGAAGACAGTAAATAATATTTGACTAGATATTGTTCAAGACACTTCTATACAGCTTAAAGTGACATTTAAAGGCTTAACTAGGTTAATGAGGTTAACTAGACAGGTTAGGGTAATTAGGCAAGTTTTTGTATAACAAGGGTTTGTTCTGTAGACTATCGAGAAAAAAAATAGCTTAAAGGGGCTAATAATTTTGACCTTAATATGGTTTTTAAAATATTAAAAACTGCTTTTATTCCAGTCAAAATAAAACAAATAAGACTTTCTCCAGAAGAAAAAATATTATCAGACATATTGTGAAAATTTCTTAGCTCAGTCCAACATAATTTGGGAAATGTTAAAAAAAAATAAAAAATTTAAAAAATAAAAGGGGGCCTAATATTTCTGACTTCAACTGTAAATTACCAAGAGCACTGGGGGCTCTCCTGCACTACTCACCATCATCACCTTTTGAACTGTTTGTTACCTTTCCTATGCTTCCACTTGTATGACAATAACCCCCTTAATTCTTTCTGCAGTCCTCTCTTCCAGAATTGTAAAAATAGAACTTTTATTCTATTTTAGTCTTCAATTTCAAGTTACAAATTTACTCCAGATTTTATATCCCCAAAATGACGTCAAATTGACATCTAAGATTGGTGGCAAAAACACGTACTGTTCTATAATCCATAGTTTTCTGAGATCAATGTTAAGACTGATCAAGGTAGGATGTATTTTTATTACAGTAAAATTTAAATTTCTTATATTATGAAATGTTTTATTATTTTGTTGGTCAAACGTTTTTTTAAAGTTGTTTTGACATCAAGGTGCCTGCTGGGCTTGGTTCAAAGAGTCCATTAGCAGGGCTGTGTCTGTAGATGTTCTAATATTAGCTTTAGGTATAATCCAACTAACCTTTCACAATAAACAGTACAAGCTTTTGTTGATCTGCATTGTACTTTACAACCAGACTTCATCAAACATCTCCAAATGTTAATGTCCTTTTGTAATGTGCTGATACTGTCACGGTTGTGGATCTATCTGCTCTTCTATGATGTGTCTGCGTGGTGCGAATTGTTTATTTGTGTTTGCGGTGTGTGTCTGCGTTTGTCTCTGTGTTTGTGTGAGTCGCGTGGCTGTCGGTGTTGTTGTTGTTTTCATGTTATCAGCTGGGCGGTCACATGATCATGGTCATCGGTCGCCTAGCACCGCTCAGCTGATTATTGCGCTCCAGGTGTAGCGCATTTACTGTGGCTATAAATGTTCAGCGTTCCTGTCTCACCTTGTCAGTTCGTTGTCCTCACTTGTCTCTGTGTCCTTTGTCAGGCTCTCCCCGTTGAGTTCGCTGGTTAGTGTGCTGGTTGAAGTTTCTCCTCCGATGATCTTTTGATTCGCTCTGTTGACGGAGATTGGAGTGCTCCCCGATGAACTTTTGATACGCTCTGTTGACGGAGATTGAGGTTCTTCCTGATGAACTCTTGATTCTCTGTTTACTGTGAATATTTGCTTCTATGACCTTCGACTTCCAGCCACCCAGTCTCTCTGTGTTATCTTTGTGTGCGTTAATAAAACTGTCACTTGCACTTGGGTTCCTTCGTCATCTTTGAGTAGTGACAGAACGAACTGACCACTATGGACCCAGCAAGTACATCGGAAGTTCAGGAGATCCTGTCTCGCAGCATCGCTCGCCTAGACCATCAAGACCAACAGATGAAGGTAACCAGTCAGGCCATTCAAGCGCTTGTTAACCAGGTCTCCGAACTCACCACTCAAGTCCAGCGTCTCAGCACGGGTCTCGCTGCCGGATCCGCTCAGCCACCTCCTCCTGTTAATCCACCAGCCAGCCCAGCTGTTATCGAAACCCGCTCCACCGAACCACGACTACCTCCGCCGCAGAGTTACGCGGGCGAACCCCATTTATGTCGAGCCTTCCTGGCAAAATGTTCGCTATACATCGCTCTCCAGCCCTCGTCTTTTCCCAGCGAGCAGAGCAAAGTAGCCTTTTTGATCAATCTGCTAACAGGTAAAGCGGCATTATGGGGAACTACGGTTTGGGAGAACAAGAATCCCTGTTGTAACACCTTCAAAGCCTTTTCAGAAGAACTTAAAGTGGTGTTTGATCAAGCGGCTTCGGGCAGAGAGGCGTCCAGAAAGCTGGCAGAGCTCCATCAGGGAGATCAGAGCGTTGTGGACTATTCAATTGAGTTTCGTACGCTGGCAGCGGAGTGTGGCTGGAACAGCGAGGCGCAGTGGGACATGTTTTTTCATGGATTAGCGGAGCACATCAAGGACGAGATCTACGCGCTGGAGTTGCCGAAAACACTCGAAGGTCTCATTAATCTGGCTGTTAGAGTGGACAATCGTCTCCAACGCAGACATCTTCACAAGGAGCCCCGTCTTCAGCGCCTGGCTTCGCAGACCTGTTTTCAAGAGGCAACGCCCCCTGAATCGGAGCCCGAACCCATGCAGATGGGAAGGTTTCGTCTTTCTGCTGAGGAGAGACGTCGTCGCCGTTCTGGGGGTTTGTGTATGTACTGTGGAGTTGGGGGTCATTTTGTGGCTTTTTGTCCGGCCAAGAATGATAAGCCATCTATGGGTAAGAGTTTATTGGTGGGTGAAATTATGCCTAAAAAGAACTCTGCTAATATGACTTTCTTACCTATTAAACTGTGTTTTAACTCCACTTCTCACACATGCCACGCCCTCATCGACTCCGGAGCCGAGGGGAATTTTATTGATTCTAAATTAGCGAACAGTCTGAAGATCCCTATTTTTCCTCTTTCCTCTCCAATAGCGGTGCACGCTCTTAGTGGATTGTCTCTTCCGACCATCACACACATTACTGCTCCCATAAGACTCATTACTTCTGGAAATCACACAGAACTCATTACATTTTTTCTCACTGACACCATTGATACTTCTGTTATTTTGGGACATCCGTGGTTAGTCTTACATAAACCTCACATTAATTGGGGTCATAATGCAGTTTTTTCCTGGAGTGAGAGCTGTCATGAATCTTGTTTATTGTCTGCCTGTCCTAATGTTCCTTGTTCTGTGTTTCAGGAGGAGCAGGTGGATCTGTCAAACGTGCCTCGTGAGTACCACGACCTGAAGAGAGTGTTCAGTAAGTCTCGGGCTGCTTCTCTACCTCCTCACCGTCCCTATGACTGTGCTATAGATTTATTGCCAGGTACGTCTCCGCCTAAGGGCAAGTTATATTCGCTGTCTGTTCCAGAGAGGGAGGCTATGGAGAAATATATTTCTGATTCTCTAGCAGCCAAGATCATCCGCCCGTCTTCTTCACCGGCGGGGGCGGGATTTTTTTTTGTGAAAAAGAAGGATGGTTCTCTTCGTCCGTGCATTGACTATCGAGGGCTGAACAGCATCACGGTTAAGAATACGTATCCTTTGCCGTTGATGTCTTCAGCCTTCGAGCGCCTGCAGGGGGCGAACTTTTTCACAAAATTAGATCTCCGCAATGCTTATCATTTGGTTCGCATAAGACCCGGGGATGAGTGGAAGACCGCGTTTAACACCCCTAGAGGGCATTTTGAGTACTGCGTTCTGCCCTTCGGCCTTTCTAACGCTCCGGCGGTTTTCCAGGCACTCGTCAATGATGTGTTGAGAGATATGATAGATCAGTTTATCTATGTCTACCTGGATGACATTCTGATTTTTTCTCACTCTCTCCAGGAACATGTTCAGCACGTCAGGCGAGTGTTGCAGAGGCTGTTAGAGAATGGGCTTTATGTCAAGGCGGAGAAATGCGTTTTTCATGCACAGTCGGTTCAGTTTTTGGGGCATATCGTGTCGGTCGAGGGGATGCGCATGGATCCAGAGAAGATTCAGGCTGTGGTAAATTGGCCAACCCCAGATTCCCGTAAGGCCCTGCAGAGGTTCCTGGGCTTTGCCAATTTTTACCGGCGTTTTATTCGCAATTTCAGCCAGCTCGCCGCACCTCTGACTAATTTGACCTCCTCCAAAACACCGTTCAGGTGGTCTAACGCAGCCGAGGTTGCATTTTCAAAACTGAAGGGTTGCTTCGTTTCAGCCCCGATTCTTATAGCCCCTGATCCTTCTCGGCAGTTTGTGGTGGAGGTCGATGCGTCCGAGGTGGGGGTCGGAGCCATCCTGTCCCAGCGCTCTGCCTTGGACGGCAAGATTCATCCCTGCGCGTATTTCTCACATCGTTTATCTGCTGCAGAAAGAAATTACGACATTGGTAATCGAGAGTTGCTGGCCGTCAAGCTTGCGTTGGAGGAGTGGCGACATTGGTTGGAAGGTTCTGGGGTGCCTTTTATCGTTTGGACCGATCATAAGAATCTTGAGTACATCAAAGCTGCCAAGAGACTAAACTCTAGGCAGGCTCGGTGGGCATTATTTTTCGGACGATTTAATTTTTCAATCTCGTACAGACCTGGTTCTAAGAACATCAAACCTGATGCGTTATCTCGTCTTTTTGATCGCTCGGATCGTACGTCATCTCCAGATCCGGTGCTTCCGCAGAGGGTTTTTGTGGCGAATATTTCTTGGGAGATCGAGTCGCGGGTTCGCACAGCCCTGGATGGGGTAACGCCCCCGATCGGATGCCCGCCGAGTCGATTATTTGTGCCAGAGGATCTTCGGTCCGACGTTATCCGGTGGGGTCATTCCTCCAAGGTAGCCTGTCATCCGGGGGTGAGTCGCACATTATTTGTTATTAAACAAAGATTCTGGTGGCCAGTAATGGCTCGTGATGTGCGCGATTTTGTTTTGGCTTGCTCTGTCTGTGCCGCTTCTAAGACTTCCAATCGCCCACCTGCTGGACTCCTTCAACCGCTGTCAGTACCTTCGAGACCCTGGTCACACATCTCGCTAGATTTTGTTACGGGTCTTCCATCTTCTAACGGCAACACGGTGGTTTTAACCGTGGTGGACAGGTTCTCGAAGGCTGCTCATTTTGTCCCTCTGCCCAAATTACCTTCAGCCAGAGAGACAGCGGTTGCTGTCATTGATCACGTCTTTCGCATTCATGGCCTCCCGACAGACGTGGTTTCTGACAGGGGGCCTCAGTTTGTCTCTAAATTTTGGAGAGAATTCTGTCGTTTATTGGGGGCTACTGTTAGTCTTTCTTCGGGTTTTCATCCCCAGAGTAACGGTCAGACCGAGAGAGCCAATCAGGATCTTGAGCGCACATTGCGATGTTTGGTTTCGCAGAATCCTTCCTCTTGGAGTCAGCAACTTTCGTGGGTGGAGTACGCACATAATTCGTTACCAGTGTCGGCTACGGGCCTCTCTCCGTTTCAGTGTAGTCTAGGTTACCAGCCACCAGTTTTTCCCAGTCTGGAATCCGAAGTCGCGGTCCCCTCCGTTCACGCCTTTGTCCAGAGGTGCCGCCGCACCTGGAACAGGGCCAGACAGACCCTCCTCCAGGTGGGGGAGCGCACTAAGGCTAAAGCCGATCGCCACCGGTCTAAGCCTCCCGTTTACGTTGTCGGTCAAAAAGTGTGGCTTTCATCTAAAAACATTCCTCTCCGCACCGTTTGTAATAAGTTAGCTCCTAAATTTATTGGCCCTTTTACTGTCACTAAAATCATTAATCCTGTGGCAGTCCGCCTCAAATTACCTCCAGCGTACAGGAGAATTCATCCCGTGTTTCATGTATCTAAAATAAAGCCCGTTTTTCATACGGCAATTAATCCGCACAAACCAGTTCCCCCCCCGCCGCGCCTCGTAGATGGGGAGACTGCTTATTCGGTTAAGCGCATTCTGGACTCTAGACGGAGGGGACGAGGATTTCAGTACTTGGTGGATTGGGAAGGTTACGGTCCTGAGGAGAGAAGTTGGGTTCCGGCCGGGGACATACTGGATCACTCTCTTATCGATGATTACAATCGCCAGGTAGGCTCGTCTGGGGACGCCAGGAGGCGTCCCTAGGGGAGAGGGTAATGTCACGGTTGTGGATCTATCTGCTCTTCTATGATGTGTCTGCGTGGTGCGAATTGTTTATTTGTGTTTGCGGTGTGTGTCTGCGTTTGTCTCTGTGTTTGTGTGAGTCGCGTGGCTGTCGGTGTTGTTGTTGTTTTCATGTTATCAGCTGGGCGGTCACATGATCATGGTCATCGGTCGCCTAGCACCGCTCAGCTGATTATTGCGCTCCAGGTGTAGCGCATTTACTGTGGCTATAAATGTTCAGCGTTCCTGTCTCACCTTGTCAGTTCGTTGTCCTCACTTGTCTCTGTGTCCTTTGTCAGGCTCTCCCCGTTGAGTTCGCTGGTTAGTGTGCTGGTTGAAGTTTCTCCTCCGATGATCTTTTGATTCGCTCTGTTGACGGAGATTGGAGTGCTCCCCGATGAACTTTTGATACGCTCTGTTGACGGAGATTGAGGTTCTTCCTGATGAACTCTTGATTCTCTGTTTACTGTGAATATTTGCTTCTATGACCTTCGACTTCCAGCCACCCAGTCTCTCTGTGTTATCTTTGTGTGCGTTAATAAAACTGTCACTTGCACTTGGGTTCCTTCGTCATCTTTGAGTAGTGACAGATACACGTAAATAGACATCCATTCTGATCGAACACATGGGTCACACTTTATTTTGATGGTCCATTTGTTGAATTTAAGCTTTATTGCATCTACATACCATCTAATTCTCATTAGATTATAAGTAGACTGTTAGGTTAGGGTTAGTGTAAGTAGACATGTACTTGCAAAGTTTCTTATAGTCAGTTAAAGGAGCAGTATCAGCAGAAAGTAACCACTTAAACTCTGCGCGAGTTTCCGTGACGTCATCGACTTTCGCTTTCAGATTTAAAGGGCTAGCATTGCACCAGACCCCCATAAGTGGTGTCGTTTGAAAGTGTAGAATCTATATTTTATGCACATACGCATCACTTTGGTTTTCATTCTACTGTATAAAAGTTATTAACACTTAAATACACAGTATTTTGGATACCCGAGCTAGGCATTTTACATTGTTCATTTTCATATTTTTCATATGACACATGTACAAATTATAGCTCAAATGAAAGCTCTTGCCGGTGCTCATACAGTTCTAGCAATCTTTTTACTGAATTATATTCATATTCCAAACAGTTGTTGAATGAATTGTGGTGTTTCCATGGCGCAGAAGTGAAAACAATACATTCATGATCAATAAGCAGCCCCAGATAGCACAGACAGCTGTCATCTCTTACCTTATGCTGTGCCCTTCAGAGCCATTCTCCTCTGTTTTTGAGGTGATGTGCATAAGTAATCCTTTTATATGTCTGATGTGGTCCAAACACAGTGAATTATGTTTGATCAAACAAAAGAAACAGTGAAATATGAAAACAATGATCGCTCCCTGTGGCTTGTACAGCACCTCTCATCAGTTGGAATACAATAACTTTTGCATAGATTATGGTGGAGACATTTTTCTTTTTTCCTATGATTACAGACATGTGCAGGAACCACAAAAATTAATTACAGCACTCTAGACCACACAGAACCTAAAAGGTACACTTTCAAATTTGAGTTTATAAAAAAGAATACAAAAAGCGCCTCTTTTTTTAGGTGTTTATAATAACACAGACGACATATACAGTTATTTTAAACACTTTCAATAGTGTTTTATGAAAATTCAAAGGGTTTTCTTTAAAATGATACCACATTTTTGCATTTACAGCTCTTTATGTGGATTTGGGAAGCTTTTAAATTATGTAGGCAAAATCCAGGCGGAAATCCCCAAATAGCAGCAGAGTTTAAGTGGTTAAGCAGACAGTCTACTAATACTCAAATGGACCATCAAAATAAAGTGTTACTAATACATGTTCTTCGTTCTACATGTTTTTCTACTATTACAATGGTCATTATTAATTTGATCACGGATTTACAGTACGTGTGCGGCTAATAATTAAAAGCAGGGCATTCATCCAGAAAACTGTCCGGTCGTTTCCTGCATCGATATGGCCGCTCTTTAATTCTCTGTCAGGATTTTGTGCTGCCCTAAGCAGCCTTTGTACTCTGTTGACTGCAAATCATCTAGAGGTTGGCAAAGTTTACTGCAGGGGGAAAAAAAGAGCCCTTTTCAAAGCCTCCTTTTGTCTTTTCCTTTCTTTCTCCTCCACGCCCAGCCAACGCTCTGCGCTCCCTCCCCTGCCTTTCTTTCCCTGCAACACAAATCACAAAAAAGTGGCAGCTTCAGGTCAGGTCATGTAAAACGAGCAGACATCAGTTTCTTCTTTGTCTTGAGGGAGAATACCACAGGTTGAGGGTACAGAGATAATGACCCTTTCATTGGCCTGAGGGTGCTGCTATTGAACTATACAGCAATGTCTTATGGTTTGGATGCTCTCTGAGGAAACGTTATGGACTTATTGGAGACCAGAGTGTTGCCTTAGATCAAAACGATTACATCATTGCTGCAGACCAAAAGTTTGATGGGGTTTACCAGGCAAACCAAACCTTTCCTGAAAGGAAAACAAAATTTACTTTGATCTATATTTTTTTAAATTATGTCATATTAGCTCTTTCCTCAATTTCAGTTTAAGTATGTCAGGGCGAGAGATGGCAAACATACACACATCCTTTATTCAAGTGCAAGTACAGATACTCCTGTTTAAAAATCATTCATTTATTTTCTTTTCGGCTTAGTTCCTTTATTAATCTGGCGCCGCCACAGTGGAATGACTTGCCAACTTATCCAGCATATGTTTTGTGCAGCGGATGCCCTTCTAGCTGCAACACATCTCTGGGAAACATCCATACACTCATTCACACTTATACACTACGGACCATTTAGCCTACCCAATTCACCTGTACCGCATGTCTTTGGAATGTGGGGGAAACCAGAGCACCCGGAGGAAACCCAAGCAAACGCTACACAGAAACGCCAAATGACCCAGCCGATGCTTGAACCAGCGACATTCTTGCTGTGAGGTGACAGCACTACCTACTGCGCCACCGTGTCGCCTCCTGTTTAAAATTCATTTACTCAATCATTCTCTTGTCGGCTTAGTCCCTTTATTAATCCGGGGTCGCCACATCGGAATGAACCGCCAACTTATCCAGCTCATTTTTACGTAGCGGATGCCCTTCCAGCCGCAACCCATCTCTGGGAGACATCCACACACACACACACACATTCATACACGACTAGGGACAATTTAGCCTACCCTATTCACCTGTACCGCATGTCTTTGAACTGTGGGGGAAACCGAAGCACCCGGAGGAAACCCACGCGAACGCAGGGAGAACATGCAAACTCCACACAGAAACGCCAACTGAACCGAGGATTGAGCCAGCGACCTTCTTGCTGTGAGGCGACAGCACTGCCTACTGCGTTTAAAATCACTCTGTTAAATGTTGAAATCATGTTAAAAACTGTTTTGTATTTTCGTTTATTATTTTAGGTCGCAAACGCTGAAGATTTCGGGTTCTTTTTCACGTTTAGATTTTTATCAGTAAGTTTAGAGGGGATCTTGTGTTCTAGTTTAGGTGGTTTTTGGTTTTGTTAAGTTCTTTGCTTTGGCGCCACTCTAGTTCCTTTTCCCCTGAAACTTTTGTTTTTTTGGTACTTCATCTTCTCCTCATAAGAGGAATAAACAAATTGATTGTTAAGTTTGTTTCCTGGTGTATTTTCCATCCATCTACTCCATAACAATCTAATATTCTAAATATTAAATATTCTAAATGTTAGAATATTCTAAATGTGCTTTCCCTGGACAACTTAATTAATCGTAACAGTCTGTGAGAGACTAGAGATGTCCTGTGGCCACATATGCTGAATCCATTCAAAACAGGGGCATGCTGACTTTCTACTCATTTTGCTGTTTGCAAGGGGTGGCCAACTCTGTTCCTGGAGAGCCACCTTCCTGCAGATTTCAGTTGCTACCCATATCAAACACACCTAAACCAATTAATCAGGACCTGAACACCACGTGATAATTACAGGCAAGTGTGTTTGATATGGGTTGCAACTGAAATCTGCAGGAATGTGGCTCTCCAGGAACAGGGTTGGCCACCCCTGCTGTATGCTTTAGACATTTTAACTTCTCTTTTAAGAGAAGTTAAAAAGAAGTAATATGTCTTTTTTCCTGCAACCATCATTAATGTTCTTATTTGCATCACTGTGTTTTCCACAGTAGTTTGACTGTCTCTACTTCTCACTTCTGTAAAAAATGGCCTTGTGAAGCTGGTGAAGGCGACTCCAGGCAGCAAATCTGACTTGATGAACAGTTAGAAGGGAAAGTTCAAAGTCACTGGAAAGATCAAAGTTCTTGTCGAACTTCAAATCCCAAACCCATAGTATGATAATGAACAGCACAAACATTTCCTTGATAGTGGCCAGTGGATGCGCATGTCCTTGTGCAGATAAGAGAGGGGTGTGGAGGGATGGATTAATGACAAGAGGATGTGTGCTCCATCTAGCAGCGGGACTTCCCTACTCACACTTCCTGATCAGGAGCTTTACCCCGTTACACTTGGCAGACGCTTTCAGAGATTCTCTGTGATGATCGTCCAACATTGCCCCAGTGGTGCTGGCACGGACATCTCTAAAAAATGCTTAGAGAGGGAATATCCAAGTCATTTGTGGAAAAACAACCCTAGTCAGATACAAAACACTGGACCGTTCTTTCCTTGATCTGCTCTAATGTTCTGTTCTGCACCCGAGAGACCCAAGGACATTTTATAGTTGAACAATTTACTTTATTTTTGACGTACCATGTTAAAATCTGCACATGGGTCAAACACAAAAAGAGTTTGCAAGCAGAAAAACAAAACCTTGATACAGATTCAAATGTGTGTTGATTGGCTAGTTGGATTGCTGATTGGTTAGTTGATGGTTAGTTGGATTGTTAGTTAGCGATTGGTTAATTGGTTGTTGGTTGGTTGGATAGTTAGATTGTTGTTTTGTGATTGGTTGGTTAGATTGTTAGATGGTTAGTTAATAATTCGTTGGATTACTACTTGGTAATTGGTTGATTGGTGGATGATTGGCTGGATTGTTGGTTGGTTGGTTTGTTGGATTGTTAGTTAGTGATTGGTTGATTGGTGGTTGGTTGGTTGGGTTGTTGGTTGGTGATTGGTTAGTTGGATTGTTAGTTGGTGATTGGTGGTTGGTTGATTGGTTGGATAATTAAATTGTTGTTTGGTGATTGGTTAGTTGGATTGTTAGTTAATAATTAGTTGGTAATTGGTTGATTGGTGGATGGTTGGTTAGATGTTTGGTTGGTTGGAGTGTTAGATTGTTGGTTGGTTGGATTGTTGTTTGGTGATTGGTTAGCTGGTGATTGGATAATTGTTGGTTGGTTGGTTGGTTGGATAGTTCAATTGTTGTTTAGTGATTGGTTAGCTGGTGATTGGATAATTGTTGGTTGGTTGATTGATTGGTTGGTTGGATAGTTCGATTGTTGGTTGGTGATTGGTTAGTTGGATTGTTAGTTGGTGATTGGATGATTAGTGATTGGTTGGTTGGTTGAATACTTAGATAGCTGGTTAGGGATTGGTTAGTTGGATTGTTGGATGGTTAGTTAATAATTAGCTGGATTTTAAGTTAATTGATTGGTGAATTGTTGGTTGGTTGTTTAGAGTGTTAGATTATTGTTTGGTTGGTTGGATAGTTAGAATGTTGGTTGGAGATTGTTAGTTGGACTGTTAGTGATTAGTTGATTGGTGGATGGTTGGTTGAATTGTTAGATTGCTGGTTGGTGATTGGTTAGTTGGATTGTTAGTTTGCGATTGGTTAATTGGATTGTTGGATAGTTAGTTTATAATTAGTTGGATTGTTAGTTGGTAATTGGTTGATTGGTAGATGGTTGGCTGGATTGTTGGTGATTGGTAAGTTTGATTGTTGGTTGGTTATAGTTGTTAGTTAGTTGGATTGTTAGTTGGTGATTGGTTGATTGGTGGCGGGAATTGTTGGTTGGTTGGATTGTTGGTTGGTTGACGGTTGGATTGTTGGTTGGACTGTTTGTTAGTTGTTTGACGGTTGGATTGTTGGTTGGTGGGATGGTTGGTTGGATGAATTGTTGGTTGGTTGGTTGATGGCTGGATTGTTGGTTGATGGTTGGATTATTGGTTGGTTGGTTGGTTGGTTGGATTGTTGGTTGATAGATGGATTGTTGGTTGATGGTTGGATTGAAGGTTGATTTGTTGGTTGGTTGGTTGGTGGTTGGATTGTTGGTTCGTTTGTTGGATTGTTGGTTGATGGATAGATTGTTAGTTGGTTGGTTGACAGTTGGATTGTTGGTTGGTTGGTTAGTGGTCTTTTTTTTTTTTTTTTTTTGGTTGGTTGGTTGGTTGGTTGGTTGGATTGAAGAAAGTGAACTCTTGCAGAATATCATAGTAAATTTGTCAGCCCTAGGACTAAATATCAAGTGTAATGGAGTATGATGCATTACACATAATTACATATCACCATTACAGTCTATCTGAATGAGCACAAATGCATATTGTACTGTACACCCACTGTAGGGTCTGTGCTTCTCCCATCCCCCTAAAATCCACCCACCCTGCTCTGTCTGGCATCTGGGTGAAACCAGACGTCTCCCACACTACTGACGTTCCCATTTCGAATTCCAAGGAACAAAAGAGGCAGCCCACAGACAAACAGCGGCCCGCAGTGCTCCAGTGGACACAGGGCCCTTGGCAGAAAGCCACTCAGAGCAAGAGAAATACATCCCCCTTTTCTGCGCAAATGAAGAGAACAGGGGTGAATTTAAAAGAATGTGTTCATAATTCACTTCATAAAGATGAAAAGGCCTTTCTTAAGAAGAGAAGGAGAAAGAAGGCATTAACACACTTCAGAAGTGTCCAGTGATTGCAGAATATATGGCAGATGTATAGTTTTTGTTCTAAAAATGTAGTAAGAAACAGCTCAGTCATATTTGGTCAATGTGTGCTGATAAGATCTTACAGCATCTGTCTGCTGATGTATTATGAGACTATTTTGGATTTAAGGTCTATTAAATATGAAATTATAAAAAATATTATCGATTTGTATTTTGTATTATAAACTTGTTTTCATATTTTTTTTTACAGTTTATTTCAATTAGAAATTATGATTAACCCTAACACCCTAACCCTAACCCTTTATAATAACTACACACTATAAATCATTTATTAAGCATGAGATCTAGTGAATTCATTATCTATTAAACATTATCTGTACATTAATAAACGTTAGTAAGCAGTTTATAACTGCAGCTACAAATGCTCTGTTCTTGACTTATACCCACATGTATAATGTGCTTAATAATTGTCATTTCAAAATTTGTGACTGGTTGGTTTTTCATCGCTAAATGAAGTATTGCATTATTTACAAACCATTTGTATTTAAGAGTAGTTGGTGGTTTTTAAGATAAGTTAGCATGAGTTAGTAAATGATTAATAAACTATTGAAATCAACGTTTATATATCTTATTATTCAGGGCAGGCACATAGTTATGATTACTATGAATGGTAATAAATGCTTTATTAACTCAACTTCATGCAGTTTTGCACCCTAATCTAAAGTGAGGACTATTTATGCTTTATAAATCCCTTATAAATGACAATTAAAGGCTCAGTTATTCCTCAAATGAACAATAATTTTTGCAATCCTATCTAAAAAGTAAAATTACTGCACAGCTTAAACATTTCTGAATATATAATAATATAATAATTTAACAATAAAATAGAATACAATGTTTAAACTGTAAAGTAATCTTAAGGGTTCAAAGATTATTTTTTTTATTTTAAACAGTTCTTCAAATTAATAGAAATGAATAAAGTCGTTTATGTCCCTTTTTTCCTGTTTAGAATTTAACTGAGGCTTTAATTGTCCTTAATAAGGGATTTATAAAGCATAAATATTCCTCACTTTGGATTAGGTCACAAAACTAGATGTTAATAAAGCATTTATTAACATTCAAATTTAATATTAATATAGGCTTAAATACCTAGTTTGTAAATAATGCTTATTCTAGTAATGAAAATTCATTATTAACAAGGTATAAAAATACAATTATTAATCACATTATAAATGTGTTTACGAGTCAAGAATACAGCATTTGTAGCTGCAGTTATAAACTGCTTACTAACGTTTATTAATGTAGAGTTAATGCTTAACAGATAATGAATTCACTATTTGCTAATGCTTAAGAAATGGTTCTTAGTGTGTAATTATAAAGTGTCACTTACCTAATAGTTATATCAATCTCCTTTGCTTTTCTTGATTGTTCTTTTTTTTCTTACACATGAAGAGTTTCTGCAAAACATTGCAAAAACAGATAATTGAGAAATTCCAGAGGCTATTTTTTTTTTAAATGAGTTGTAGTAATTTCTATAAATCCTTTTTTAAATTACTCTTCAATGCACAACATAAAAACATAATATCTGAAAATATATAAAATCATTTAACAAATCAACAGTTTTTCCCATGAGAATTTTGTTTTAAGGGTAAAGAAGTTCTGTTTATTTGGAATTGATAAGAATTTAATTATTAGTGACAATATGCACACGCGCACTTTCACTATATAATATTGTTATGCCTACACAGCCTACAACATAAATAACCTAAAAGATGAACTTTTCTACACCATGTATAATTTAAGATAAGTAGTCGAGTAGTTTGCATTACTGTCATTCATGACAAGCTGTTTCAACATTTGATTTATATAATGTACTTGCCTAATATTTATTTTAATTTCATATTTATTTTCGGTTGCTATTTTTTCCATGGAGTAATACTTTTTTTTTCTTTTTTTTTAAAGATACTGACATTTATATTAAAAATAGTTACCATTTACTCACCCAAACCTTTATGATATTACTTCTTCTGTAGAACACAAATGCTTAAATGCTTAAAGCTTAAAGCTGAAAACCTGTATACATTGACTTCCATTGGATTAGTTTCTCCCAGTATGGAAGTCAATGTGTACAGGTTTTCAACTGTCTTTAAAATAAATTATTTTGTGTTCAACATAATGAAGAAACTAGAACAAATCTTCAGAACCACTTGAGGGCGAGTAAATAAAGTATTTTTTGGTAAACTATGTCTTTAACTCTGCTTAGAAACGGTGTAATATATTTTGACGACTGGCTTCATTTATTTGCTTGGGTCTCGCGCCATCTGCTGGACTAAAGGAGATTATGTCGTCTTTGCTCAAGTAATGTCCAATTCCAAGAGACATGTCAGTGTCACATCTGTTGCAGTGCCATAGTTTGGACATTTGAGGTTATGTCACGAAATGGGGAATGATCACAAAATGCAAAAATCCAAGTGCAGCAATTTATTATAACAAAGACTAAGGTTTCCAGAAGACAAAGGTTTCCAAACTTGAACAGAACTAAAGCAGGATGGAAATCTAGTCCAAACAAGAGAACAGGCAAAAATCCAAAAACGAGTAAATACAAAAACAGGGTAGGAGTGCTAAAGAGTGCTAACGAAAACAAACACAAAACAGGAATCCAAGAATTATCAAAATACAAAAACTAGATGACCAGACAAACATACCAAACGTGAGGAGCTAACAAAATCCTTAGGCAACTAAAACAGAGAACAAGAGGGTTTATAAAGGACTAAATTAACAAACACGAAACAGCTGTAACATAACAATCAGTAATACACAGGATTATGGGAAATGAAGTAAAACTACAAAACAAACTAGTGCCCTCAAATGTCCAAACGAGGGCACTGCAACAGATGAGACAGTCAGTAACAACAACAAATTAATTTATTGACATTTTTTCTCCTAAACACTTTGTGAACATGTAGAGGGCCAGTCTATAATAGTATAAAGATGGACTTAGGTCAAATCCAGTCACTTAGTTTACGCTAAACCTAAATTCAACACACACACACACGCTTAGTTAGCTCCACTACCATGGGTTAGCTATAAACTCGTTTTTTTTGTTTGTTTGTTTTGCCAAGGGTGATATATGCCCTAACCCTAAATGCAATATATTTTGACGACTGGCTTCAGTTTGCTTGTGTATCAGCTGGACTAAATGAGATTGTAGTCTTTCTCCCAAACACCTCATAAACATGTGAGGGCCAGACTATCAGTAAAGATGGTCTAAGGTCAAATCTAAAGCTGCTTTGTTTACGCTTAAACTATATCAATACACACCCACACCCACGGTTAGTTAGCATACCACACAGCAGAATTGATCTGGCCCAGCTCTGGCCCACACAATCAGCTTTTGCTTGGCCCACATGCCACAGTGAATTACGGTTCATGATTGGACCAAGTCTGGCTTCCATACAAGGGCCAAACATCTGGGCCAAGTCTCAGCCAAGTTAATAACTCATAATTGGGCCAGATATGTTGGTGTGACACGGATGCAATGAATTTGATAAACCCATGAAACCAACCGATTGGTAGAATTTTTTCTTTACTAAAAAATAACTTAAACATATTTTTAAAGAGGGTCAAGACAGAGCAAACTAACGTGGCCCACATATAAATGTTTAACATCTGGGTCAAAATTACATTTGATCTGGCCCATCCCACATAGCAAATTATTCCTGGCCCAGCTCAGGGCCACACAATAACTTTTCCCTCGGCCCAGGTATCGCAAAGAATGACAGTCCTGAAGTGGCCCATAACTGGATTACAGAAAAGAGCCACATATGGGCCATAAACATGGCCCGAATCTCAGCCAATTTGTTACCCTTAACTGCAACCCAAGCTCATTCTGAAAACGTAGTCCTGCGCACGTTTTTGGAGACAGCGGAATACGTCCCGCGGGGTACGCACGGCCGCGTTTCTTTTTTTCAAGCGAACGCTGCGGGGCGGTGTGACGCTGTTCCCTTTCGCACTTGCCTCACCTCCTTGTGGAGGGCTTCCCCGCTGCAACCCGTTTGTCCACTCAGCTCAGCGTGTAACGTCGGCAGGCTCGAGATGCGGAGAGGGGTAGACCACGGCGACCAGTTTCGAGTCCGGGGAAGAGCAGCTCCAGCAATCTGGTAAGACGAAAACAGAATCCCAAAAATTAAGTGAACGAGTTTCGTGACAGGGCGAGAATGCGGCGAAATCCGAAAACGCGGTGGAATAAAAAAAAATCAGGGCTTTTATGTTTTTGAACAGCTTTTGTGAACTGTTGCTCGGGTTTAGGGAAGCGAGCGGGCGGGTGGGTCGATCGGTAAAATTGGTCGGGTTCAGGGAAGGAGGAGGGTGAGTCGGCCGATTGGCCGGTCGCGCAGTCAATCATCCGGTCAGTCGGACAGCGGCCTCCGGCGGGTTCACACGAGTACAGTTCGTGCCCGCGAGAGACGTCTGAAGTGCGAAAAAGCACGCAACAGCGGCCTCTCGCGGATTCGCCAAAACAAAAACTGCAAAAAAAACCCGCCGGGACGTCATCTGCGGTCTCCAGAAACGTCCGCGGGACTACGTTTCCAAAATGAGCCCGGGTTGCTTAACTGGCGCTGAACTGGCCCGAAACAGGTTTGTTATTGGTACTGATTATCAGCTGTAAGTTAACCAGATCAACACCACCCTTTAACCAGAAAATCTAAAAACTGAGCCATAACCCAGCCTAATGTTGCCTAATCCCTGGGCTACACACCTCCCATCCACAACTGGCCCAAATGTAGTTTGCCATCCTGCATGCAGTGCCATCATTGCCATGCATGGCCCACATTCAACTGACATTATGCATGCCAGTGCCGGCAACACGCCAGCAGTGCCATAATGAGGCCACATTTGGGCCAAGTCTATTTGCTATGTGGGATAATGAGGTCACATTTGGGCCAAGTCTGTTTGCTATGTGGGATGCAGGGCTGGCCCTGTACATTTGGGGACTATAAGCTGAATAATTTTGGGGCCCTACCTTGCTCTAAATCAGGGATCACCAATCTCATTCCTGGAGGTCAGGTGCCCTGCAGGGTTTAGCTCCAACTTGCCTTAACACACCTGTCTGGATGTTTCAAGAATACCAAGTAAGACCTTGATTAGCTTGTTCAGGTGTGTTTGATTAGGGTTGGAGCTAAAATCTGCAGGACACCGGCCCACCAGGAACAAGTTTGGTGATCCCTGCTCTAAATAGTTAAATTCAGCCGACAATATTTTATTGATTTTATTGCTTATTAAAGACAATCAATGAAACAGTAATTAAAGCCTGATTTCTTCTACTTAACTGTCTGAATGGTTTATACATTTTTAAACAGCTCTGTTTGTGTCCGCTAGCAGCTTGAAAAATGAAGAATTTCTGGAGTGTTTAAAACACATTCTACTAATTTAGCAAACAGATTAAAGATTCTATAATAAGATTGTACATACAAATTTTTATTTTTATTTAATTTTTTTATAAATCCAAAAAGCAAAAATGACACTAAACAATAATTGAGTGAAGTTTATTTATAAACTAATTTCGAGACGAGCACATGCTTATGATTGATAGCAGCTGGTCCTCATTAGCTAATGAATGACTCACCAATCAGACGATTCCTAAATCACTAAAAATAAATAGAGTATCTTACCTTAGCCATCTTCGTCTTGAAGAATTCCCCCTTCCACCCCTACTCCTCCCATTTCCTAGACAGGGCAGCACGGAGGCCTAATGGTTAGCATCACTGCCTCACAGCAAGAATGTCACTGGCTCAGATCTTACCTGGCCAAGTCGGCGTTTAAGTGTGGAGTTTGGATGTTCTCCCTGTGTTTGTGTGGGTTTTCCCCGGGCTCTCCGGTTTCCTCCCACACACCAAAAACATGTAACACAAGTAAATTTACAAAACTAAACTGAGATCATAGACAAGCGTTGAATCCATGATTCACACTATCTATAGCATTCATAATCTACATCTACCATCATCAAGCAGGGGAGTTTCGAAACCTACCTGAACTCAGACTTTCCTCTCAACAGGGGGGTGTCCCGGGCTCGAGGATCTTATGAGCTCAGGGCTCTCTTCCGGGACAGCATGCCAAACGCGCTTTATAATCAATCATCAGCTAAGGGCTTATAAAAGATCAGCGTATATTCCGCGTATAAAAGATACATCCTGAACTCATTAAAAACTCGAAAATAAAACAACAACAAAACAATTAACATTAATGGTAAAATTGATCCATAAATAATAAAATCAACAAGCAAATAATATAAATTAAATAAGAAAAATATTAATATAAAAAAATATAAGAAAAAGGGAAGCAACAAATACTGGGTTAATGTTAAAACCCAGACACACACTTTATTATACCCTTCAGTCTCTTTCCTTGTTCCTTAATTCAATTAGGACATAACTTTTATAAACATTCATTCATTCATTCATTTTCAGCTTAGTCCCTTTATTAATCTGGGGTCGCCACAGCGGAATGAACCGCCAACTTATCCAGCATATGTTTTACACATCTGATGCCCTTCCAGCTGCAACCCATCTCCTGGACAATTTAGCCTATCCAATTCAACTGTACTGCATGTCTTTGGACTGTGGGGGAAAGCGGAGCACCCGGAGGAAACCCACGCAAACACAGGGAGAACATGCAAACTCCCCACAGAAACGCCATACTGACCCAGCCGAGGCTCGAACCAGCAACCTTCTAGCTGTGAGGCGACAGCACTACCTACTGCACCACCCTTTTATAAACATGTCTCAGGAAAAAATATATATTACCAATGTACAAAATATGTCAGTGAAAGACATTTAAGTACTATTGCATTTCAGTAAAATGCATTTTAGACCGAAAAATGGGTCTGTAAAACCAGAAAAAAATAAGATATTTTATATAAGTAGACAACGTGTATTAATCTGTATTTGCCTATTTTCGCTAAATGTGCTATTAGATTGCCATCATCATTAGCACTTAAAAGCGATGCTAAAATGATTTTGTGTTTATCTTTTTTCCTTTTTCTTCTTAGTTTTTCTACGCCTGAAGAATAACGTTATTGTATTTCATTTTCACGGTCCATTCATTCATTTTCTTTTCGGCTTAGTCCCTTTATTAATCTGGGGTGGCCACAGCGGAATGAACTGCCAACTTATCCAGCATATGCCCTTCCAGCTGCAACCCATCTCTGGGAAACATCCATACACACTCATTCACATTCATTCATTATGGACAATTTAGCCTACCCAATTCACCTGTACCACATGTCTTTGGACTGTGGGGTAAACCGAAGCACCCGGAGGGAGAAAATGCAAATTCCACACAGAAGCGCCAACTTACATAGTCGAGGCTCAAACCAGCGACCTTCTTGCTGTGAGTCAACAGCAATACCTACTGCACCATTGTGTGGCCCATTTTCGTGATCCAATTTCCAAAATAAATCAGGCAAATAATGTGGCCTGTAATGAAGCAAAATAAAAGCAGTTTTTAATTATTTTAAACACCATTTTAAGGGCAAAATTATTAGTCCTTTTAGACATTTTTTTTTTCGATAGTCTACAGAACAAACAATCGTTATACAATGACTTGCCTAATTACCCCAACCTGCCTTGTTAACCTAATTAACCTAGTTAAGCCTTTAAATGTCACTTTAAGCTGTATAGAAGTGTCTTGAAAAATATTTAGTAAAATATGATTTACTGTCATCGTGGCAAAGATAAAATAAATCAGCTATTAGAGATAGGTTATTAAAACTATTAGGATTAGAAATGTAAAAACCATAGACTGTAAAACGGAGAAAACGGGGAAAAAATAAAAAGGGGGGCTAATAATTCAGACTTTAACTCTATATGCTGTAAAAATATATATATATACATTGTGTCCTTCTGGGGTTTTACACATTAAATTAATTTAGCAAACAGATTGAAGATTCTATAATATGATTGTAGGATGATTTCTTTTTTTTTTATAAATCCCAAAAGCAAAAATTCTAATTCTGCAACGAAACAACACTTAATAGTAATTTATTAAATGCAGTACTTATTAATAAAATATACGTCCTGAACTGATTAAGAACTCACAAAACAACAAAACAATTAATATTAATGCAAAAATCGATCCATAAAGAATATGGATATATGGAGTGATATACTTTTTATCCTGCAGTTTATTTCTCTAAAATGCTAGGGTGCTGACTCTGGAGTGGTTTGAAGCTAAAAGATAAATCACACACAACAAACACTTTCACTGGTCACTTTTTTCACTCTTTCAATTGGAACTAGCAGTTTTTATTGAGCAACTCAGTAGTTTTCCATCATTATAATTGTTTTGATATAAACATATTTCAAAAATTTTAATAAACATTTTTTGTTTCATGATACTTCTATGATCTTTTCATATTTGTCAAACATCGTACAGCATTAAACAGTGACATACCTAAGACAAACTAATGACATATTAAAAACACTCACCTCCTCTTTCTTCACCCATGTGGGACATGGACAATCTCCTCCAACCTGCAATAAAAACAAATTATAATAAAAAAGCAGATAAAATATGAAAGTACATTTAAAACAAAGTAAATAAATAAAAATGTTAATAAAGAAAAATAAATAAATAAAAGGAAAAAATAAATAAAAGGAAAAAAATGAAGTGACACAACAAATGTTTAATGAAATAATCAGAAAACAAGAACGGAAATAAAAACTGATTAAAGATGTGCTCTTTATAATAAGTCTTCTCTAGGAAATCCTCGAACAGCTTCAGAAATCTCAGGATTTGCACAGAAATGCTCTGCAAAAGTCGCCTCGTCTCTCAGACAACAAATTGCGATGGGTTTGGGTTGTTTTTTTGTGCAGACATTACTTATATCATAACACGATCAACGAACTTCACCGATCAGAGCGCCATCTTGGATCCACCCGCGGCCTGCGCCCCCCTCCCTCTCCCCCACCACCGATGACGAATAAATAGAACGAATTCGATTGCCGTTACGTCACTGGAAAGAATTCAGAATTTACTCAGAGTGACAAACGAACGAGTACAGTGAACATTGATTTAACGACTTTAGCGACTTGTTTTTTTATCTTAAATGGCAAATAACACGTCAGCTGCGTTTTTTAATCGAGTTAATACGATCACGACTGAGTTTGTCAACGAAAATCATCGAAGTGACACGATGGCTTCTCCTTCACATCCTACCGTGTTGAGAAGCCCAACAGGTGAGATGAGAGTTTACAAAAACGGTGTATTCCCACGTATTATTTAATAATACAGTAAATTATGAAGTTAAAAGTAAAATAATATTAATATATCGCCATGTAAGGTTATTAGTGTAGCAAATATGCAACGTCTCTTCATTGTAATGTGTTTTTTGTGTGTGTAGTTATGGTTTTGTATATTTTTGTGATAGAGCCCTGCTCTTATATGTAATGACATTCTGGTTTTTAAGTTTCTCCTTTCCACTCAACAGAAATTGTGCCTTGTTAATGTTTCTGATAAAATCATTTTAATTTTACTTTAATTTAAATCCTTCGTGTAGACCTGCACAGTCATTTTCTTAGTATTTGATGGTGTGGAGGAATATTTGTTATATTTTAGCAAACTGAGTGAGAATATTATATTTAAGTCTTTATTTGTTCAAGCAGGGATGAATTAATATAATTGAGGTAAAGTTGGTTTTATATTCACACATTCTGACTTTCTCCTTAATAATATAACAGTAAATATTTTTGCTAAATAGTTGCTTTTAGGTTTTTTCCTGATGTCTAATATGGTCTTATGACTTACCGACTATTTGTCAGCTTGTGTTTGTCATTTTACATCATAGAAATGATTTGCAATTCCACATAATTAATTTTAGTTTTCAAACATTTTCTATTATAGGTATACATTTATTGTTGTTGTTTTTTTTGTGTGATTGTCTTTTATTTGTCTAATTTACAGCACGTTGTCTGTTTTAAACCTGTGATTAAAGAGTTTTCTAATATTTCCCTGTTCATTTCCTTTATTTCAGAAAACACAGAGAAAAGGAGGAAAGGGAATAAAGCCTCTGCTTTCTTTAAGAGAGCATGGAAGGCTGTGAAGCGCCCTTTCCTTTGCTGTGACCGGAACAGAGTGGTTCCCTTTGAACCACGGTCAGATGTCGACGATTTCCAGCATCTGCCTGTTCCAGGTCCCTCCAGGACCGTCGCAGCACATGCAGACCTTGAGCCGGTGTGGCAGCCAGGCCAGGTCTGTGAAGATCTTCAGCCGTTGAGTGTTCCGGGCCCCTTTAGCATCGAGCAAACAGCAGATGTGCCAAATGCAGATCCGGCCCGTCCAGAGTCCTCGACGGCCCTCACAGGTCATGTTGATACTGAGCTGGTGTGTCTGCCAGGCCAGGTCTGGGAAGATCCTCAGCCAATCAGTGTCCATGACCTCTCCAATATTAAGAACATGACAGATGCAGATTCGGCCTGTCCTGAGTCGCCTCCGTCTGTTCAAGACCCCTCTGATATTGATGGGACTGATGGTGAGTCATCCTGAATGTGGTTCATTTTATTTCTGCCGTCTGTTATTTTTTATGCTTTGTTGTTTTTAGCTTATAAATCAGACAGTGTCATTTGATGTACTGTTGGTTGTGTATTAATTAATACAGTGCTAAACATATATGAGTGCACCCCCCACTAATCTCTCATTTAAATTCAGATTTTCTATAGGAGGCTTTATAATATTATATTTGTGCATGTACATTAGTTTAGTCAGAACTGAAGCCAAATCTGGAGCTTATCTAACAAAATAACTAAATAATGGTTCAAAAATAAGTAGCCCAAATGTATATGTTCAGGGAAAATATTCAATTAAATTTTCTAAATAAGCAAAAATCAAAGAGAAACAAAAAATATTGACAATTTTGTTGAAATGTAGTTTGTAAATTTTGCAATATTTTGCATGATATTAATTGTATTATCTTTCCATTTCTAAAGATGTTCTGTGACTAAATTATTATTGTAATAAATAAATCTGTTTGATAAATCTGTTTTGTTCAAATGCACCAATATATATGACCCAGATTCACTGAGAAATAGATAAAAACATTTCTTTTCTAAATGGGGTGTACTGCATATATGAATATGCTGAGCGCTGTAGCTGCAGCTCTGTTCATGGAGATGTTTCTGTTTGCTTTCTTCATTTTAGAAAAACCCAAGAAAGGAAAGAAGGGCAAAAGAGTCTCTGCTTTCTTTAAGAGAGTATTGAAGGCTGCAACGCGCCCTTTCCTGTGCTGTGACACGGATGTAGTCCAGCATCTTACACCACAACCTGAGCCAGAGCCAGAGCCCGAGCCTGAACCTGAGCCTGAGCCTGAACCTGAACCTGAGCCCGAGCCCGAGCCCGAGTCCGAGTCCGAGTCTGAGTCTGAGTCCGAGTCTGAGTCCGAGTCTGAGTCCGAGTCCGAGTCCGATTCTGAGTCCGAGTCCGAGTCAGAGTCAGAGTCAGTTCTTGAGGAGCCTAATGAGGCTTCTGGGCTGACTCTTGGTAAGTGATCATTTCCTTTTATTATTATAAATTAGTAATCAGTTTACTCCTGCAATTCTGATGGAAGTTTCTGCTTTCAGCTCATTGCATTAGATCCAGATTTAAAGGATTCGAGTCATTTATTTGATCCGTTTCACACCACACAATGCAAGTAAATCTCTCTGCTGTTTTTCTGTGTTTCAGGATCTAGGGTGGGTCTTTTTGAAGTGAAAGACCTGATTGGAGAAGGAAGTTATGGCAAGGTGTATCTGGGATCTCACGTATTTAATGAGAGAACAAAGGTAGAGAACTATTTTTCAAATTCAGTCAACATTTTCCTCCTGATTACTCAATATAAATCATTTGTGGGCTTTAATTTCATTTGTTGTTGTTTTTCCGCAGGTTGCCCTGAAGTACATCAAGAAGCGTAAACAGGACCGTTATCTCGACGTTGTAAGTTGAACAATTTACACAAAAGTGAAAATGTTTCTGTACTTTGTGCCATTCTGCTTTGGTAATATCTTTGAAATCTGTTTGTTTTTCTAGGATGGTCATTCCAAACCTGTGCTTGCAGAAGTGGCAATCATGCTTAAGTTGATGAAGGACCCACCTTGTCCCAGCATCATCACATTACACCACTGGATTAAGAATAAGAACGACTTCGTTCTCTTTCTGGAGTACGCCGAGTCATCCCAGAACTTGGCTTATTACGTCAGAAGTACATTGGACATTGATGAAAACCACGCACGCCGGTTAATGCGTCAGTTGATCCAAGCTGTCAAGTTCTGCGCTGAGCGTGGAGTTTTCCATGGAGATATGCACTCGGGGAACATCCTGGTGACTCAACCCCGATCAGAGCTCAAACTGATTGACTTTGGTTGTGCTCGGCTAATTACCAGCGAGCCTTTCAACAGCAGTGATTATCGAGGTGAGTGGGCATTTTGTGGGAGTTTCTTTGGTCACAGTATTGTCTTATGAAATGACTGAATTCTGAAAATGTCTCTCTTACAGGAGCCTTACTTTACACACCGCCTGAGGTTCTGAGGGATCCCACATTCTTTCCTAACCCGGCGTATGTCTGGACATTAGGCCTCATCCTGTATGAAATATTGCATGGACAATTGGCCTTTTTCGACACGCATTCGATAATCGTTGGAGACCTCCAGACAGACCTCACCTTATCTTTAGGTAAGCAGACTCTTCTGAACAATCGTTTGTTTTGTAATTTGATGTAGTGAGATTTAAACACGTTCATGAATCTTGAGTATGCAGACATATTTCACACTCTCTCTGTCACTTTTCAGATTGCCTGGACCTGATTTCCCAGTGTTTGGTCCGCAATCCAGAGAAGCGACTGCAGTTACATCAGTTAGAAGAGCACCGGTGGTTCAATCCAACGAGCCCAAATCCTGTGCAGCAGTGAGACAAGAGGAGGTAGAGGAACACACCGAGCACAAAACTACATCTTCAGTCTTTCTTTGCTTCATGCTATTCCTGTTCTTTCCTCTTCTGCTCTTTTTAGAGTCACAAGTCTTATTTGACAGCCCTTCATATCACTGCTTAAAGAACTTTGTGTTGTTTTTCTTCATTTTAGAAAACACTAAAGAAGCGAAGAGGAGAACAGCAGCATTTCCAGAAATTTCACAAGACTGTTAAAGTTATTAATTACTCCCTCATGTCATTCCAAACCCCTCAGACCTTACTTTTCAGTGTCAGTGTGTTGATGAGAGCTCTGTCCTGCACTGTGTGTGTGTCCACTGCTGACGTTTACCTCAGATGTGCCCACGCTTTGTTTAAATGAGAGGAAGTCGCGCAGGCCTCTGGGTTAAACGTCAGCAGTGCGACACACATACAGTGCAGTACAGGACTTCTGAAGTCATTATTTTTATTTTAATATTTTTGTGTTTTTCTTTCTGCATTAAAGAAGTTTAATGCTCCAAACCCCTGACACCTTTCCTCATCTTCAGAAAACAAATGAAAACATTTAAGATGAAATCAAACCATGAGAGCTCTGTCCTGCACTGTGTGTGTGTCCACTGCTGACGTTTACCTCAGATGTGCCCACGCTTTGTTTAAATGAGAGGAAGTCGCGCAGGCCTCTGGGTTAAACGTCAGCAGTGCGACACACATACAGTGCACTGCGCTCTTCTGAACGTGCGGTTTGAGGGTCAGAGAGCTCTCAGATTTCATCTCGAATGTTTTAATTTGTGTTCTCAATATGAACTAAACATGAATTTGATCTAAGGACATGAGCTGAGTAATTAATGACAATAATGGTGAATAAATACTGCAGCTCTGCACAAGACCTTTGGCCACAGGAGAAATGGTCGTGCCCAACCGAGCCTGGTTTCTCTCGAGGTTTTTTCCTTCACTTTTGTCAATTAGTGAAGTTTTGTTCCTCGCCACTGTCGCCGCTGGCTTGCTTGGTTGGGACTTGTGGAGCTGCGCATCGATGGATTTGCTCTTCAGTGAACTGAACTTTAACTCCAGTGCTGTCACAGTTTTCTCCTCTAAAGTGTCATCAAAGATCTGCTCGACTATTTTCTCCCTCATTAATGAATCTGGTGTTCTGTCATAAGAGAGACTGATTGTTTTATAATGAAGTGTTCATGATTGTTTTGTAATGATTTGTTCTTTGAATTGTTTTGTGATGAACTGCTTTTATGTATTGTTGGCTAATAAGTCAAATAAAATCCTGTGAATCAAACTGAAGCTCTGATCATCGTTTCTGTGAGTTTTCTAAATGACTCCTTACTCAATTAAAGAGAGAGTTCTCCCTCAACTATTTACTCACGCGTTTCTAAACCGATGAGGTTCTTTCCTCTGTTGAACACTGAAGAAGATACAAATCTGAAAATCTGTAACCATTGATGTCCACAGTAGGAAAACAAATACAATGGAAGTCAATAGTTACAGGTTTCCAGCATTTTTCATAACAGGGAAGCGCGGGGCACAAAGTAACCCAGGGTTAAATGTAACAAGGTATTTGCTAAGGGTTAACCATGGCATTATATTACAATATGATTTACTAATACAACAAATAGTTTACTGGGCTAATCTTTTAATAGATTTTAATTTAGGTGTGTTGAAGCAAGTTGGAGCTAAAGTCAGCAGGACAAAGGCCCTTCATGACCGACTTTGGACACCCCCTGGTCTATATGGTCCACATATGTTTTAAGATAACTGGACCACATTTGTCATATCTTCTCTGGGCCGCTTTAGGCTCACAGCCACATTAGCCAGAGCTAACCGTGCCAAATATTTTCCAAAAGTGGCCCACATTTGTTTTAGGATAACTGGGCCACGCTTGCCATATCTTCTCTGGGCCACTATAGGCTCAAATCCACATTAGCCAGAGCTAACGGTGCCGAATATTCGCCAAAAGTGGCCTGCTTATGTTTTAAGATAACTGAACCACAGTTGCCATATCTTCTCTGGGCCACAAGAGGCTAACAGCTGCATTAGCCAGAGTTTACTGTGCTGAATATTTGCCAAAAGTGGCCCACATATGTTTTAGGATAACTGGGCCACATTTGCCATATCTTCTCTGGGCCACTAGAGGCTAACGGCTGCATTAGCCAGAGTTTACTGTGCCAAATATTTTCCAAAAGTGGCCCACATTTGTTTAAGGATAACTAGGCCACGTTTGCCATATCTTCTCTGGGCCACTATAGGCTCAAATTCACATTAGCCAGAGCTAACGGTGCCGAATATTCGCCAAAAGTGGCCTGCATATGTTTTAAGATAACTGAACCACAGTTGCCATATCTTTTCTGGGCCACTAGAGGCTACCGGCTGCATTAGCCAGAGTTTACTGTGCCAAATATTTGCCAAAAGTGGCCCACATTTGTTTTAGGATGACTGGGCCACATTTGCCATATCTTCTCTGGGCCACTAGAGGCTAACGGCTGCATTAGCCAGAGTTTACTGTGCCGAATATTTGCCAAAAGTGGCCCACATTTGTTTTAGGATGACTGGGCCACATTTGCCATATCTTATCTGGGCCACTAGAGGCTAACGGCTGCATTAGCCAGAGTTTACTGTGCCAAATATTTGCCAAAAGTGGCCCACATTTGTTTTAGGATGACTGGGCCACATTTGCCATATCTTATCTGGGCCACTAGAGGCTAACGGCTGCATTAGCCAGAATTTACTGTGCCGAATATTTGCCAAAAGTGGCCCACATATGTTTTAAAATAACTGAGCCATATTTGCCATATTTTCTCTGGGCCACATTAGGCTCACAGCCGCAATAGCCAGAGCTTACAGTGGCAAGTATTGGCCAAAAGTGGCCCCCATATGTCTTAAGATAACTGGGCCACATTTGCACTTACACATGTGAGCCACTTGAGGTTTAGACCCAGATTACCCTTAAATGGTTATGCCACATTTTTGCCATCTGTGGCCCACATTTGTCCTTTATCATTTGGGCCAATCTTATAATTTTCCTTATGGGCCAAATCTCTGCCTTAAATGGCCCATATATGAATTGAGTCTTTACCATTATACTGGTGGGCCAGTTCAGGCTCACATTCATTTTGTCTGGGCAAAAGGAAGGAAAGGAAAAGGAAGACCACCAGGGCTACATAACTGCCTAAAGTAGGGAATACTTGAACCACACATACACACGCACCCGCACGCACAGGCACACACACACAGGAACGCCCCCTTTCCCTCAGAGGAATGCAGCTGCTGTTATGAATGAAAGATTTCGTTCTATTTATTGACGTCAACGTCAAATAGTGTGATTAGGATCATATAGATCATAACTGAATTGCCATCTTGACAATAAACGGGCTATTCTTTATGTGACTGATGGTGACGTGGAGGTCGTGATATTGAACTTTATCAGTGGAATCAATGTGTAAACATGGACTCGCTGCTGCACAGTCGCTGATGTCCTCCAGGGTTCCCATGGCGACGGGCTGCATGATAAATATGAATGAAATGAAAATATGTGTGTGAAGCGCCAAGATGGTGATTCTGTTTTAGCGAGACCGTGGCTTATTAGACCTGACGATTCATGAAATGACTACGATGACATGGTGCAGGAAACAGTACAGATTGTGAAGGAGCAAAGAAGAGCAGAATGGAGTAGTAGTACTTTAGAATAGAATGGAAAAAGAAAAGATTGGAACATGATAGAATAAAGAACTAAATAATGTAGAATATAACAAAAGGATGTAGCTAAATAGGAACTACTAAAATATTATGACAGAGATATGAATAATATAGAATAGAGCGCAATATAGAAAAGAACAGAACTGAAGAATATAAAGGTAATGATGAGGAAAATAGAATAGAATGTAATTAAACAGAATAGAATCGAACAGAATGAAATAGAATAGTATTGAATTTAACAGTACAAAACATAATAGAATATAATAGAATATGATAGAACAGAACAGAAAAGAATTGAACAGAACAGAATAGAATTAAACAGAATATATTTGAACAGAATAGAATAAAACAGAATGGAATAGAACAGAATAGAATAAAACAGAATAGAATAAAACAGAATGGAATAGAACAGAATGGATTAGAACAGAATGGATTAGAACAGAATAGAATAAAACAGAATCGAAGAGAATAGAACAGAATAAAATTAAACTGAATAGAACAGAATGGACCAAGAAATAATAGTACAGACTGGAATAGAATAGAATAGAATAGAATAGAACAGAATATTATATAACAGAATAGAATAGAATAAAACTGAATAGAACAGAACATGATATAATATAATAGAACAGAATAAAACAGAACAAAATACAATGTAATGGAACAGAATAGAATAGAACAGAACATAATATGATAAAACAGAATAGAACAGAACAGGATAGAATTTAACAGAATAAAATATAACATAATAAAATTAAACTAAATAGAACAGAACAGGATAGAATACAATAAAACAATTCACCTCTATTTGTACAGCTCTTTAACAATGTAAATTGTGTCAAAGCAGCTTTTAGAATAGAACAAAACAGAATAGATTAAAAAAGAATAGAGTAGAACAGAATAGAATATAACAGAACCGAACAGAATAAAACAGAACAGAATAGAATAGAACAGAATAGAATAAAACAGAATTAAAGGGAATAGAATATAATAGAACAGAATATAATAGAACAGATTAGAATAAAACAGAATAGAATAGAACAGATTATAACGAAATAAAGTAGAATAAAAAAGAACAGTATATTCATTCATTCATTCATTTTCTTGTCGGCTTAGTCCATTTATTAATCCGGGGTCGCCACAGCAGAATGAACCGCCAACTTATCCAGCAAGTTTTTTACGCAGCGGATCCCCTTCCAACCGCAACCCATCTCTGGGAAACATCCACACACACACTCATACACTATGGACAATTTAGCCTACCTAATTCACCTGTACTGCATGTCTTTGGACTGTGAGGGAAACCGGAGCACCCAGTGGAAACCCACGCGAACGCAGGGAGAACATGCAAACTCCACACAGAAACGCCAACTGAGCCGAGGCTAGAACAGAATATACAAAAATAAAATAGAATAAAATAGAACAGAATGGAACAGAATAGAATAAAATAAAATAGAACAGAATAGAATAGAATAAAACACAACAGAATAGAATACAACAATATCGAATATAACAGAATAGAATAAATCAGAATAGAATAAAACAGAATTGAATAGTACAGGATAGAATATAAATGAACAGAATAGAATAGAACAAATGACAATATAATAGAACTGAACAGAATAGAAACAATAGAATAGAAAAAATAAAATAGAAAAAAATTATATTATTTTATTATAATATATAAACACATAAAAGGTGACAAAACAGTCATTCTCTAATAATGAAATCCCATACAAATAGAAGGAAAGTAAGAAAAAAAACAACAACAAAAAAGCAAACCTCTTTTATCCATTCACGCATGCGAGTTAAACTGCAATTACAATTCAATTGCCTTTCTTTTATTCATTTAATCTTTTTATTTAGGCTTCCACATTCAGAAGCTCTGTATATTGCTTTGTGTAAATAAGACCATATATAATCTTCCGAGCAGGCTGACAAGTGCTGCTTCTGCACATGCTCAGTGTGATTCCCGTCACACATCACGCCAAATCAAACGGTGCTGCTCCTCCACCTGCCGCCTCCAGGAACTGATGCTAGCGGATCTGCGACACCTCCAACCCCGCTCTCAGCCGCTCGTTCCACACTGTTATCCCTTTCTCCATCTCTCTTTTACCGTGTCTGTCCATTTCCTCCGGGTTTCCCCTCCGTATTGGGGTGGCTGTGAGCGGTCAGTCATGTCGTGGGCACCAGAGGGATTTCTCTGAAGACGGCATCTGATCTATTATGGAGTTCAACTCTTCATCTGTTTTTGAGCAGCACAAAGGTAAAACACACACACACACACACACACACACACACACACACACACACACACACACACACACACACTGATAACAACAAGGGGTTAGTGCCGCTGCCACTGTTGCCATGGTAATGTTATCAACGGGCTTTGCCAATGCCCATCATTTGCTATCGTGATGTGAGAGTTGCCATCTGTTTGTCTGTAGGTAAATCACCAGAAGATGGGAAGGGCTGTAGGTGTAATAGGGGATGATGAGGTGTGTTGTAGGTCTGTCAGCATGTTCTCTGTGTTGTTGTGTGCGCAAAACATCCTACAAGCACCCTAGACAATATATAGAAACCCAAAGGAACGTCTGATTTCTCAGTGGTTGCCAAACCTGTAATGATTTCTCAGTATGGTTCATTTCATCAGTGCTGATTCCACTGTACATCTCCTTAGAAATTAATTATTTGAAGGAGTCGTTGACAACAGGGGTTTATAAAAGATCAGATCTTTCCAGTGGAGATTTTCTATTATTGAAGTCGAAGAATCAAATCAATTTTGAGCAATAATCAAAACTATGCTGGTTGAACTGTTTAATATTATAAAACATGTGTTAATAAAACATTCATTCCTTCATTTTCCTTCAACTTAGTCCCTTTATTAATCAGGGGTCACCACAGCAGAATGAACCGCCAACTCATGCAGCATATGTTTTTTAAATAGCTGCAACCCATAACTAGGAAACACCCATGCACACTCATACACTACAGACAATTTAGTTTATTCAGTTCACCTGTACTGCACGTCTTTGGATTGTGGGGGAAACTGGAGCACCCGGAGGAAACCCACGCCAACACAGGGAGAACATGCAAACTCCACATAGAAATGTCAACTGACCCAGCCAGGACTCGAACGAGCGATCTTCTTGCTTTAATGCAACAGTGCTAACCACTGAGCGACAGTGTATAGTGGCGTAATGATACACTATGAATTA
Organism: Danio rerio; assembly: GCF_052040795.2. NCBI lineage: Eukaryota > Metazoa > Chordata > Actinopteri > Cypriniformes > Danionidae > Danio > Danio rerio. Next base: position 6,140,701 of record NC_141030.1, on the reverse strand, counting down.
AAAATTCTATTTATATCACAATACTAAGTAAATAATTACAATATTTGTTTTTTTCACTATACATCTAAATCAAATAGTAAAAAATTGACTTTAATAAGTAAGGGATAAATTTAAATGATCGTAAATGCAAACAGCCACCCTTTGAGAAGAACACAAAGTGCATTTAAAATCCTTTAATGCACGGCAAGTTATTATTATTTTATTTATTCTATGGTCAAAATTTAAACAAGTTAAAACAAGTATCGCACAATATTAGCGTTACAACACGCTTGATCTTCCTGCTTTGAATCAGTCACAGGTAGAGTTACAGAGTGCACATGTGAGAGAGATCTTGGGTGCGTCTGTAAATGACACTGGCATATCTAATAGCTCATAGTAACATGTGTTAGCTACCTTTTTGCCAATATTTTTGAGCAGTTTAGTGAGGTAGTCGATATCAGTTCCCTGGTGAAGCACATGTCTGTGTTTTCGAGACTATAGAGTAAGGGTGAATAAAGGCTTTAAAACACTTACACTTATGGAATGTCAATACAATTTACTCAAAAAAGGTTACTACAAATGCTTGAGGGTAGCCTATTTGTTTCGAACTGTGATCTACCTGTGCATTCAATTATTTTAATGCAAACTTTCCAATCAGAATCAAGAATTTCAACAGGCCATGAAATAAAATGCTAAATTTTATATTAATTTGAGGTTGTTTCCCAGTACTGGGTTGCAGCTGGAAGGGCATCCGAAAGAAATGAATTGGGTAGGCTAAATTGTCTGTAGTGTATGAGTGTGTGTGTGAATGTGTGTGTGGATGTTTCTCAGAGATGGGTTGCGGCTGGAAGGGCATCCGCAGCGTAAAAAACTTGCTGGATAAGTTGGCGGTTCATTCCGCTGTGGCGATCCCGGATTAATAAAGGGACTAACCCGACAAGAAAATGAATGAATGAATGAATACTGTGAAAATTTCCTAGCTCTGTTAAACATAAAAATACTTAAAAAATAAGAAAAAAATTAAAATGAGCGTAAGGTGACAGAGAAGCTGAATATTAAAATACTAATGCCAACATTAGCCTATATACCCTAAAAAAAAAAAAAAAAAAAAAAAAAAAAAAAATATATATATATATATATATATATATATATATATATATATATATATATATTTATATTATATATATTTTTTTTTCAAGTATGTACATTTAAAATAATTATTATAAATATATTTAAATAGATTTATTTATTTCTAATAAATATTACAAATTGTTTATTATATATATAGATATATATAATATTCAAATATTTACAATATATATAAAGTCAACCACATAGTGTCTTTATTTCTTGGGGGATGGGGAGGGGGTATGTTTCGGGTGGTTCACACAGGGTGCCATTTAAACTAGAATCACCACTGGATTAAACATAAAACAATTAAGTTGTCACAAAAAAGATTTTCTACCCTCAAGAACTGTGATTATTCAGCTCATTTTAATTAAATAGTTGAAACAATCAGCAAAACTAATTTTTTGAGTTTTATGCCCAACTGATGTTATCTTAAATGATCAAATTTAATGCATTTTCCTTCCAGAAGCTGCTGAGGAGGTTGATCTGAATGTGGTTTACCAGGCAGCAGCGAACGGTGACGTCAACACGCTGACCACTGTCATACGAGAAGACCCCTCCATCCTCGAGTGCTGTGATGGCGAAGGTAGTTTTCACATAACTCTGTGAACTGTTATTCTACTTTTGAAGCCCAGGTTTGACCCTTGTGATCATGAAGTGGATAATGAAGCACAAATTTAGGGTTGTGTTCACTCTTTTAGTTCAGTTCTCTTGGTTTGTTGGGAAGTCGTGGAGAGATTTTAAAATGTGCAAAGCTTGGCTGTGACTGTGCAGTTACGTTTTTCAGTTACTGTTACTTCTTTGGTTGTACACAACTTTTTTTCTCATCGGGAGACGTCGCTTGCAAATCATTGATGCTCAAATGGTTGTGGCTCATATAGTGTGAGAGAAATTGTGCTGAAGGGAAATTTTCGAGAGGAATTGTGCTGAGCTGAGTGATTATTTTTACACATTTCAAAAATGTTTGGGATTAAATATTTGCGGTTAAACCAAGTGGCAACCTCCTGCTCTCCCTCGTGAAGCAAATACGAAAGTAACTGAAACTGCAATTCGTCGCAATTCCGCTAGTCCTGGCTCCATAATAGAGCAGATTTCTATTGACTACACTTTTAAAATGGCCAACTTTACAGCAGAAAAAAGGTGTTTACAGCCTGGTACAAAGAACAATTTTGGTTCATATAGCTAATATTACCCTTCATGACAACTGTGAGGGGGGTGAATTTTTTTAGAACTACTTTGCTTCCTTTATATTCGGTTTTATTGAGTCTGCATAATTAAGGGTGTGGCCACTTGAGTGACAGCTAGGTCTCGCTGGACGCCGTCAAGTCACCGCAGCTGATTCCGGCTGATTAGCTGCTGAACTCGGCATATACATCGTATTTTTGTTTTGGTTTCTGTGGCTTTACATTGTCAGTTGCCTTTTGGAATTAATTCCTACAATTATCAGGTGATATGGCATGCTGTGTGCACATAATTGTGCTCACAAAGCTTTCACATGTCCTCGATTTCCCATGTGAGTGAAATTATATACTTGTATACCATCTCTATAAATGCATTTATCATTTATAATTTTCTTTAGACCTGTAAAGCACTCCAGAATCTGACAGATTGATTACCTGAAGGCTATAAAACAGTCATCTGAAACGTTGTCATACAGTTTTATGCCTGGATTTCATCAATAGCCTTGCATTTACTAGAACAGACTATATCTGCAGTATTTGGAAGTAATCCGGGTTTTCCTACTGTGGAAAAACGTCATAAGAACAATGTTTGGTGGCTCAGTGTATTACAACAGTATTTTTAAAAGTCTAAACGCTTTATTGATATAGTGTACAACCAAGTACATATGGTCAGAACACAAACGAGTCGCAAGCTTTTCTCCCATAGGAAAGCCAGTCTAAGCAAAATGTCAACAGGCGTCTGTCACTCCGCTCACGCTCTGCCTGTTTGCCCTTGTTTGGTGTCCCCCGGTCAGTGCGATGACACGTAAACACAGTTGGCCACACTTAAGCTGCGTCCCAAATTGCACACTATACACTATGCACTCATGCACTATGTACTTATGCACTTACACAATCAACAGGATAGTATATGTATGTAGTGTCGTCCCAAATGCCATACTAATTTTTTTACTAAGCGGAAATTCAAACCGTTTCCCTGATGACGTTTGACGGTTGCCAAATCAGTGAAATAAACGACCAAATTATTAGATAATACCTGCCGTGAGTATATCCGCATTCACCATCGGGAGGCGCTATAATCACTTTAGTAGGAGAATTTTGCCCTTACTATCCAAAATAAATCGTTATCCAACATGTGCGCCCAATAGCTCCGCCCCTTCCGCTACGTAAGCAAACCTGCGGTCGTTTAGTGCGCGAACTGTCCATAATTACACACTTCATTTTAGCGGCTGAATGAGTACATCATCCGGGTAGTTAAAGTGCACTGATGATTTTTTGAGTTTTCAGTGTGAACACACTACTTGCACTATTTATACTACCAAATGGCGTAGAATAGTGCATAAGTATGCGATTTGGGACGCAGCTTTACTGGTAGCTTCTTTTGGGTTCTTCAGAAACCTATAGGTCACGTCACGAATACCACACCCATATCTTGTACAGTATATGGGTTAAACAAGCTGATCTGTGGAAGACAATCTCACACAGCTAGTTCTGTTTGATGTGGACTAAGTTTTATAATTCACACACATGGGCCGACCAGGCATCCTAGTTTCAAAAGATAACTGGTAAAATGTTGCCATTTGAGGAAACCCCCCTCAGAACTATAAAGGGCTTTACAGTAGAGCTGGCAAACATTTTATGTTATGGACTGTTTTTGTGTCTGAATGGCAGGCTCTACACCTCTGATGCATGCAGTGTCTGGGAGGCAGGTGGACACGGTGAAGCTGCTGCTGAAGATGGGAGCTTCTATCAACACACAAGACGCCTGTGGACGGACGTCCCTCTCTCTCGGGACATACCTGGTAAACAGAACACACACAGGAGCTGCATATTAAAGTGTTTTAATTCCTGACATCAATTTAAATATCGAGGCTGCACGGTGGCGCAGTGGGTAGCATGTTCGCCTCACAGCAGGATGGTCGCTGGTTCAAGCTTCAGCTGGGTCAGTTAGCATTTCAGTGTGGAGTTTGCATGTTCTCCCTGTGTTCACGTGGGTTTTCTCCGGATGCTCTGGTTTCCCCCACAGTCCAAAGACATGCGGTGCTTGTGAATTGGGTAGGCTAAATTGTCTGTAGTGTATGAGTGTGAATGAGTGTGTATGGATGCTTCCCAGTGATGGGTTGCAGCTGGAATGGCAACCGCTGCGCAAAACATATGCTGGATAAGTTGGTGGTTCATTCCGCTATGGCGACCCTGGATTAATAAAGCCGAAAAAGAAAATTAATGAATTTAAATATTGCTGAATAACAAACACTAGCCTAACTAAGGCCTCGATCATTCCCCAGCAGATTGTATTTTTTATTATTAAGAAATTAGCACAAAAGTTCATGTAAACTGTGCAAATACTCAACTTTACTTTGGTTTAGCAACGCCTTTGGTTTTAGCAACCACCTACTAGCACCTTAGCAACCACTCAGGACACTTTAACAGCCACCTAACAACACGTCAGCAGCTATATTTATGGAGACTCTGTACTGCGCAGTGAGTGCCGTCTTTCGGATGAGACGTTAAAGCAAGGTCCCGACTCTCTGTGTACTGTAAAAATGCCAGTAGGGGTTTAACCCCGGCATCCTGGCCAACTTTGCCCATTGGCCTCTGTCCATCATAGCCTCCTAACCCTCTCCATATCATAATTGGCTTTATCACTCTGTCTCCTCTCCACCAATCAGCTGGTGTGCGGTCTGGCGCAATATGGCGTCATGTCATCCAGCTGGATGCTGCACACTGGTGATGGATAATTATTATTATTATTATTATTATTATTATTATTATTATTATTATTATTATTATTATTATTATTACCTTAGTAACCACCAGAGGTTCTTCATACTTAATACTCACATCCAGTAGCTCAGAGTTTGTCCAGTCAGTAGAGTTTATAGCAAAATGTTTTGCAGCGTTTGCATTTCCTTTATGGCTGCGGTTTCCAACAGGGGGGCCCAGCCCACAAGGGGGCCTCAGCAAGCTCTGGGGTAGGTCTCGTCATATTTAAAAAAAAAATTAGCAGTGGACAATTAGGAGAACAATCATGTTGCCTCTGGATTAATAAAGCCCAAAAAGAAAATTAATGAATTTAAATATTGCTGAATAACAAACACTAGCCTAACTAAGGCCTCGATCATTCCCCAGCAGATTGTATTTTTTATTATTAAGAAATTAGCACAAAAGTTCATGTAAACTGTGCAAATACTCAACTTTACTTTGGTTTAGCAACGCCTTTGGTTTAGCAACCACCTACTAGCACCTTAGCAACCACTCAGGACACTTTAACAGCCACCTAACAACACGTCAGCAGCTATATTTATGGAGACTCTGTACTGCGCAGTGAGTGCCGTCTTTCGGATGAGACGTTAAAGCAAGGTCCCGACTCTCTGTGTACTGTAAAAATGCCAGGATGTTCTTCAAAAAACAGTAGGGGTTTAACCCCGGCATCCTGGCCAACTTTGCCCATTGGCCTCTGTCCATCATAGCCTCCTAACCCATTCCATAATTGGCTTTATCACTCTGTCTCCTCTCCACCAATCAGCTGGTGTGCGGTCTGGCGCAATATGGCGTCATGTCATCCAGCTGGATGCTGCACACTGGTGATGGATAATTATTATTATTATTATTATTATTATTATTATTACCTTAGTAACCACCAGAGGTTCTTCATACTTCATACTCACATCCAGTAGCTCAGAGTTTGTCCATTCAGTAGAGTTTATAGCAATATGTTTTGCATCATTTGCATGTCCTTTATGGCTGCGGTTTCCAACAGGGGGGCCCAGCCCACAAGGGGGCCTCAGCAAGCTCTGTGGTAGGTCTCGTCATATTTAGAAAAAAAATTAGGAGTGGGCAATTAGGAGAAAAATCATGTTGCCTTAGTTCATTTTCTCCCCTGGCTGAGCAAAAATGGACAAATTTGTAATTCTCCCTCCACAGAAAAGACTCTGATTCACCTTCAGCAGCTAATAATAATGACCCAAGCATACTGGACCGAGTTGAGGAAGCTCCAAACATTTCGGGTCACAGCATTAGCAATACTAGCAATAAACACGAAATGCAGAAAATACATAGATAGTTACCTGAACTATGGGGTTATTCCATTCTCACGGAGCAAAAAGTCCCTGACCTAGCTACAGTGCATTACCTGTGGCAAAGTTCTTGCCAACGGATGCATGAGGCTGTCCAAATTAATAAGACATATGCAGACGACTCATCCCCAAAACTGGAAGGTGCTATTATTTGTGCATATCTAGATATAGTAATAAACATACCGTTTGTTTGAAAACAACCTTTTTTTTGTCATACCTACTGCAACTTATATGAGTGATTAAATGGAAAAGGGGACATTACAGTATTTTCCGTGGGAAAAGGGGGTCACTGGCAAAAAAGGTTTGGGAACCACTGCTTTATGGCATAATTCATTAAAACAATAAAAATTTAACAAGTTGATTTTAAAAAGCACCTAAATTGTTTTGCATTTTGTGATTATTTTTTTGGTGAATAAAATATTTATTTATATTTCATACATTTATATATTTCCTACTCATATATTGCATTATTGAGCATTCCAAAAAATAGTACAAAAATCTTATCTTGTCTCGTTATTGTGAACCCAATCTCGTGTCTCGTCTCGTGGAGTAAGCGTCTGGTCACACCACTAGTGGATTGTGATTCTTTAGAGTTTCACGCTTCCAGTGCTAGCCACAGAATGAATGCTTGTTTTTTAGTCGACTTTGACTGTAATTTCGCTGGCGTGGTTTCTCTCCTGCAGGGCTGGCTGGAAGGCTGTGTGTGTCTGCTTCGTAACGGGGCAAAACAGAACATTCCTGATAAGAACGGACGCTTGCCAATACATGCTGCTACTGCTGAAACAGACTTCAGGTAAGAAGGATAACCAGAACATATTGCAAACAGGTCAACCACATAAAAAAGTAGTACAGTAAAAAAAACCTGTACATGAGAAGCAATACATTCACCTTGGATTTTTTTTGTAATGCAAATCTGTGAACACTGTAAGAATGATTTGTTGTTAACAGTTTTCATATTTTGTGATTTCATATGAGTTTTCCTGTTTATTTACGGTTGTGAATTGCCTTGATTTCAGCTCTGTCGACTTTTGATGTTGTAAATTCAACTCTTCAGCTTAACAAAGTGACCTTTATTGACATTTTAGTAGTTTGAAAAAATGTATAAAAAGTAATATAGAGAGAAATAAGTGGACAATAATAGAAAATGTACTGAAAGAATTTTGTACCATAATGTACAACACAAACCCAGGCAGTATATCACTTTAAACTATTAAAAATGTTAATAAAAGTCACCTTTTCAAACTTTTCAAAGGATAAAAGTTGTTGGAAGAAAGATCAAGGTCCCATAATGCAATTTAAAAACAAATAAATGGGGGTAAAAATGATAGAAAAACTTGAATCACCAAACAGTGTAGGGTGTAATCTTCAACTTCTCTCTTTCCTTCCTAAAGCTGCGTTCACACTTGACTTTTCTCCCCATAGACTTCCATTCATACGCACGCGAATGCGTCAGACCAGAAATGCAGAGTCAGGCATTAAGTTTCGCAGGTTGCTGCGGTGCAAAGTTCAAGCTTGGTGAACTCTGACCTGCGAAATTGCATCACTTGACTGCGTGAAACCCATCGAGGTCAAAACACGACCTTTCTGGACAGAAATTTAAAGCATGGAGCAAACGCTTGCTTTTTTAAATGTCTAATCATATTGTTTATTCCCATTCTAGCATTCTTTTTACTAAATTATATTCACATATTAAATAGTTGCCGAATGAATTGCGGTATTTTCATGGCGCAGAAGTGAAAACAATACATTTATGATCACAAAGCAGCCCCAGATAGCACAGACAGCTGTCATCTCTTACCTTATGCTGTGTGCTTCAGGGCCATTTCTCCTCTGTTTTTGAGGGGATGTGCATAAGTAATCATTTTATATGTCTGATGTGGTCCAACATAGTGAATTATGTTTGATCAAACAAAAGAACAGTGAAATATGAAAACAATGATCGCTCCCTGTGGCTTATACAGCACCTCTCATCAGTTGGAATACAATAACTTTTGCATAGATTATGGTGGAGACATTTTTCTTTTGTCCTATGATTACAGACATGTGCAGGAATTACCAAAATTAATTACAGCAAGCTAGACCACACAGAACCTAAAAGGTACACTTTCAAATTTGAGTTTATTAAAAAAAAATACAAAAAGCGCCTCCTTTTTTAGGTGTTTATATAACACACACAACATATACAGTTATTTTAAAGACTTTCAAAGGGTTTCCTTTAAAATTATACCAGATTTTTGCATTTACACCTCTGCATGTGGATTTGGGAAGCTTTTAAATTTGGGTAGGCAAAATCCAGGCAAAAATCCCTAAATAGCAGAGTTTAACTGGTTAAAGTGAGTAAAATTAGGGTTTTTCACTGCCCATTTATATTTATGAATAAAACATTTTCCATGTATAATAAGCAAATTAACAATATGCCAAATTTTAAAGTCGACTGTATTCTCAAAAAAATGAAATAAAATAAATAAATAAAACATCTTTTTCTTTAAATTGCAATGCAATATTCGTACTCTGCTTAACAAAAAGAAAAGATCACACCAAAACAATTGTGTTTAAATACAATCACAAAATAAATGAACAATACTCTCTTCTTTATGATATCTTAATATGTACACAGAAACACATGAATGGAAACATAGCCAATGTTCAATTAGCAGAAAACTAATAATTTAAAATAATTATATATGCGACGATAATTAAAAAAAACACTGAAATTTCAAAGATGGAAAGCCAAAATGTAAACTTTTATTTTAGTTTGTTTATGTATGTTATGAACATGATAGTCATTCATCACTGAAATCATCAACATGGAACTAAATATCGGCAGTATTTACTTACCTACAGTCTTTGATTTATCAGGGTACTGATTCATCAGTATGATTGTACGTGCAGCATTTATTAAGTACTAAACATGTTTTGTTTGTCTGTTGAAGGCTCATGGCTGTTCTACTACAGCAGTCAACACTGTGTGAAATCAATCATCAAGACAATGAGGTGATTCTGAGCAGCTGTATTTCAGCTCTTATTAAACTAAATGTACAATTCTCACTTGAAAATGAAAATATCCTCATCATTTACTTACACTCATGTGGTTAAAAACGTTTGAGAAGTTCTGTCTTCTATTGAACACCAAAGAAGATATTTAGAAGAATGTTGGAAACCAGCAGCCACTGACATTCATAGTAGGAACAACAAGTGCTATGGAGGTCAATAGGAGTTTTCCTCCCTTAACATCCTTCAAAATATCTTTTTTTGTGTTCTGAAACTGAAATAAATGATGATGTGATTTCCATTTTTAGGGGTTGAACCATGCCTTTAACTGTTTCCATTGATGAGGTTGTGACTACAGTTCCAGTGTGAACATCTGGTTGTGTTTTGGCAGGGAATGACGGCTCTTCACTGGGCTTGTTTCCACAACCGACCAGAGCATTCACAGGCCCTGCTGCAGAAAGGAGCTGATCCAACACTTGTGGACAAGGACTTTAAAACAGCTCTGCATTGGGCTGTGCAGGTACCAATCTTGATCTTATGATGACTGATTTAACAGAAAAAAATGATCACTTTCTTTTTTTCCCACCTTTTGGCTCCAGTCTGTGCAGATTTGGGTCAAAAGGTGGCAGTAGTGAGCTGTTCCATAGCAATTCGTTTAGTAGACACACGTTTATCCAAAGGGAATTGTTAAATAGTCATTTTGAAACTATACTATACTAGTTTAGAGTGTTTTGAACCATACTATAAATGAAAAATATTATTTGTAAAATATTTGAATACTCTTTTGTACTACTCTATAGATGCTATGCTAACACAACAACAACTTTAGCGACATAAACAATTACCCAGTTATTGTTTTCTACAACTTTATAGGGTGTTTAATACTAGTAAAAACAAGTATACTATAGTATTTGTTAGCTATAGTTACTACTACAATATGCATAGCATTCATTAGCTAAGGATTGTAAGTACTATATGATATATATTTAGTTTAAGTCTGAATTATTAGCCCCCCTGTTTATTTTTGTTCCCCAAATTTCTGTTTAACGGAGGGAAGATGTTTTCAACACATTTCTAAACATAATAGTTTTAATAACTCATTTCTAATAACTGATTTATTTTATCTTCGCCAAAATGACAGTAAATAATATTTGACTAGATATTTTTCAAGACACTTCTATACAGCTTAAAGTGACATTTAAAGGCTTAACTGGGTTAATTAGGTTAACTAGGCAGGTTAGGGTAATTAGGCAAGTTATTGTATAATGATGGTTTGTTCTGTAGACTATCGAAAAATATATAGCTTAAAGGGGCTAATAATTTTGTCCCTAAAATGGTGTTTAAAAAATTAAAAACTACTTTTATTCTTGCCGAAATAAAACAAATAAGACTTTCTTTAGAAGAAAAAATATTATCAGGCATACTGTGAAAATTTCCTTGCTCTGTTAAATATCTTTTGTGTAATATTTAAAAAACAAAAAGATTTAAAGGGGGCTAATAATTCTGACTTCAACTGTATATAAACATTATAATGCACTTTAGTAGGGTTCAAAATCACTTTAGTATTTACTATAAATTACTGTAGGATTTTTCTCACATGGGAAGACTCCAATATACTTCAAGTGAAACTTTGATGATATCTCAACCACAAGTTTGTTTGGAGTAAGTTTTAGCAGTCTGAAAAATTCTGGAAACTCTTAAACACCTTTGAGCTATTACACCAAGGTGTGACTCTTTTCCCCCATGTTTAACCCTTGTGCACTGTTCAAATTTACTACCCTTTTGTTATGTTTGAGATAAAAACATCCACTAAATTAAACTGCTGTAAAAATGCGGAAGATAAATATTTTTTCAATTCTTTTGCATAAATCTTTTAATCAACCTCAGTCCTGATCAAAACTACCAAATGTTTTCATAACAGGATTTTAACTTTTTATATGCCAAGTTTACAAATGATGTCACTGATTTAGTGAAAAAAAAACACACAAAATGACGTATTTGCAATATAAAAAGTAATCGTGGACTGGATTATTTACATTTTTTATCAGTCTTGGACATGTGAATGATTAGTAACAACATTGGCTTTGATGCATTGTTAGATTTAAATTGTTTCCCTTAATTAACTGTTGGTGGCTGGTTTTGCCCCATTGACTTCCATTATAACCACATTTGATGGTGCATAAATACAGTCTTTGTTTTTATTTACTCCATTTCTTAGGCACATCAAGTTAAGTGCGCAAAGTTTACTCTCACACTCTCACACACATACTCACACTTTAATTTGCTGTTTTACTCCATATAAAATCCAGAAACCAAGCTTTTTTTTTTTTTTTTGTAGATGCAGGGTTAAAGGGTTAATGGTGCCAACTGATGATGACAAATTTGACAAAAACCACCAACAATCAAAAATGGCTGATTATATGGTGTCATGGTTTTGCTATAAAATATTTGTTTATAATGAAGTCAATGGGACAAAAACAGCCACCAAAAAAATAAAAAAATTATATATAAAAAATTATAATTAATTGAAATCACTGCATCAAAGGCAACGTTGCATAACATGTCCAAGACTGAAAAATGAAAAATAAATCAAATTTGTTATTGAAAATACGGAATTTTATGTGGGGGGTTTTCAGCAAATCAGTGACATGATATGAATTTGGCAATAAAAGAGTTAAAATCATGTAGTTTTCGAAGCAATTTAGTAGTTTTAATCAGGACTAAGGTTGATTAATATATTTATGCAAAAAAAAAAAGATCTGATATATTTTTACAGCAAATCCGTGGATGTTTTCATACCAAACATAACGAAAAGGCTAATAAATTTGCTCAGAGTGTTGTTGTTTTTTTTGCCAAAATCATTCTGCTAGCTGAAACCAAGAAAAGGTTACGGCCAAATTAAGACTCAAAATCATACTAGAGTGGTTGAAAACATCCCCAACAGTACATAAGGGTTAATTCTGTAAAACTACTTTATGGTAGATTGGTAGTGCTGTCGCCTCACAGCAAGAAGGTCGCTGGTTCGAGCCTTGGCTCAGTTGGCGTTTCTGTGTGGAGTTTGCATGTTCTCCCTGTGTTCGCGTGGGTTTCCTCCGGGTGCTCCGGTTTCCCCCACAGTCCAAAGACATGTTTCCCAGAGATGGGTTGCAGCTGGAAGGGCATCAGCTGCGTAAAAACTTGCGGGATAAGTTGGCGGATCATTTCGCTGTGGCGACCCCGGATTAATAAAGGGACTAAGCCAACAAGAAAATGAATGAATGAATGAACTATATAAGGTTTTATATGAATAAACATAGTGTGACTTGACTGGAATGGTTTTATTAACAGCTGTTTTCTCGTTGATGTTATTTTGCTGGATAAATGCTAATGATGCAGTAAAGGGACTATTTGCTTTGTAGTGATGAAGGCATTGATCATTTATTGTGAACAATGTTTTTTATTTTTTATTTACACTACTTGTAGGTTATTAATGTATGTTTCATTGTTTTTAACTGTTTGTCAGAGTGGCAGCCGGCTGATGTGTTCCCTCATTCTTGAGCATAATCTGGGTTCCTCCGTGATCAATTACGATGACGAGAACGGGAAGACCTGCGTTCACATCGCTGCCGCTGCCGGTTTCAGTGACATCATCTATGAACTCTCTCGCATTTCTGAGACCAACTTGCAAGCCTTAGATGTGGATGAAAGGTACAGTAACATGTAATATTTTGTTAAAATATATTAACAAATTGAGTAGAAATATTTTCAATTGAAGTAGTAAAGATGTTTATTTCAGCTGGGAGTGAGTGAGAATTCTTTAAGCCACGCTTCAAGTGACATCACACTTAACAAGCGGATTAGTCAGTTATTTCTTATACATCGATTTCCGTTCTATGGCACCTTTAAAAACAGTCATCATTCATTCATTCATTTTCTTTTCAGCTTAGTCCCTTTATTAATGTAAGGGTCGCCACAGCGGAATGAACCCCCAACTTATCCAGCACATTTTTACATAGCGGATGCCCTTCCAGCCGCAACCCATCACTGGGAAACATCCATTCACACTTATTCACACACAAACACCACGGCCAATTTAGCTTACCCAATTTACCTGTACCACATGTCTATGGACGTATGGGGGAAACCGGAGCACCCGGAGGAAACCCACGCAAACGCGGGGAGTAAAAATAGTCCTGTTTACTGTAATGATGTAATATTCTTATTTATAAACCCAACACATCCAGTTTTTATTTTTTATTTTACACAATGTGTGTTTTCCTGTCAGGACCCCTCTTCACTGGGCCGCTGCAGCAGGGAAAGATGACTGTGTGCAGGTGTTGTTGGAGCTGGGAGTGGAGCCCAGCCCTCGAGATATCAACGAGAATACACCCCTCACATACGCCATGTACTGCGGGCATACGGCCTGCATCAAACTGCTCTCCACGGAAAACAGGTTTGCGTTTTCTTCTTTTATTTTTATTCAAATTCTCAAATAAATGTATGTGTTAGCAGTAGGGCTGCATGATATTGGAAGCATCTGATATTGCGATATTTTGTTTTGCTGCAATATATGTTGTGATATGAATATCATTTCATCAAATGATTTGAATAGCTCTGTTTGGAAAGATTTCATTCATTCAGAAGTATTTTTTATTTATGCAGTGTAGCTGTATAAAATATAAATTATAAGCATATATAAACACGACAGATCAAAAATAAAAGTTCAACAAATATTGCTTTAAGATGACATGGTGGCTCAGTGGTTAGCACTGTCACCTCACAGCAAGAAGGTTGCTGGTTTGGCCTTTCTGGGTAGCTGTTGGCTTACTCTACTATAAACTACCTGACAGAAGTCTTGTCGCCTATCCAAGTTTTAGGAACAACAAATAATAACTTGACTTTATTTTGATCATTTGGTATCAGAATGGCTTATATGAAAGACAAAGGCCTCTAGATTACACTTATTTTGCTACAATAAAATATAATGGCTTGATTTTTAATTTGGTTAGACAAAAGTCTTGTCACCTAACAAAAAATAACGTCCAGTATAGAATATAAAGTCATGCTGCAGTGGAAAAAGAATTAATATTGTGTATGACTCCATCATGAGCTTGGAGGACTGCATCCATACATCTCTGCAATGACTCAAATTACTTATTAATAAAGTCATCTTTAATGGCAAAGAAAGCATTCATGCAGGACTTCCAGAGTTCATCAAGATTCTTTGGATCTTCAATGCTTTCATCTTCATCTTACCTCAAACATGCTCAATAATGTTCATATATGGTGACTGGGGTGGCCAATCATGGAGCACCTTGACCTTCGTTCCTTTCAGGAACTTTGATGTGGAGGCTGAAGTATGAGAAGGAGCCCTATCCTGCTGAAGAATCTGCCCTCCCCTGTGGTTTGTAATGTAACGGGCAGCACAAATGTCTTCATACCTCAGTCTGTTGATGTTGCCATCCTCTCTGAAGATCTCTCACACACCCCCATACAGAATGTAACCCCAAACCATGAATTTTCCATCACCAAACATGACTGATTTCTATGAGAATCTTGGGTCCATGCAGGATCCAATAGGTCTTCTGAAGTATCTGTGATGATTGGGATGCAGTTCAACAGATGATTCATTGGATTTTTTGCCCCAAATGATCAACTAGTAGTCAAGTTTTTATTTGTTGTTCTTTTAACTGGAATCTATGACAAGACTTTTGTCAGGTAATGTACCTGTTTAGTTATATGTGTATATGAAGGGTCAATTAGATATTACAGCAAATCAGTTTGTAGTATAGTAGGTACAAAGTAATGATGACCGTGCAAACTGTGAAGCAGCAGTTATTAAAGAGTGGTAGGGCTGGCAGCAGACCGCTACTTTGGCTAATATAAATAGCGGAAGCCCTGATTTATCTTCTATATTACTGATGCTTGTCACCTGGGGGACAGATTGGTCATTACGCCTCCCAAGGCAAGCATGGAGGAGCACTAAACAAGACAAAACATTAGTCAAACGGGACTTGAATTTCAGTGGACTAAACTAGACTCAAAGATTAAGTTGAAAAGAAAACACCCTAATGGGTTCCCAAAACGTTGATCCATTGGGCCTTGAATTTAGCATTCTGGCTGAGCTGATGTATTTGAGCTTGCTGTGTTGCGTCCACATTATAAATGGGCCCCCTTCACCAACCATCCATAACCTGCCAAGCAGTTTAAAACTCTTTGGGACCTGCATTGCATTGCAGTTTTATGAAGCACAAGCATTGAAAGATGTATGCACCTTAACATCCTCCGGGAACCTCTGTGAGACAACCAGCCAAATACTGTGCTCACACTTCTGCCAGCACGTCTGCCAGCTCAGAATATCTGTCAAAGAAAGCACACAACCAGTTGAAATGACAGAAGGTGAACTCTGCACCTCTTTCATCAGGCAATTACAATTTGTAACATGAATCTTTATAGTAGTGTATGTATATAGAGTAATATCTACATGTATCTTTACATCAAATCCCAGTCTCAGAGGAAGCAAAAATAACATGCAAACCTGTGTTAAATTCACTTATATTTATTTGTAATTTGGCAAATTGGCCTGTATTAAAAGTAGCATGAACTGCTTTTATATGTTTTTTTTTAAACGACACCTTTAGCATGACAGCCCTACTTGGCATCAGTTTAAGTCAAACATACAATTTATGGTTTGGCATAATAGTTAGACTAACTAATTTATGTTGCAGACAACCAATGTCCCTTTTAGGATAAAAGATTCCTTTAGTGTGTAATGTTACTGCTTGAGCATGAAAACAAATTTGAAAAAGTTATTTAAGTTAAAAAGTTAAAAGAATAAAGGATTATTCTGTGTATCACCTCTGAAAGGACCTAGAGGACTCAGGGTGCTTTTACATTAGCATTTTGGACCGCACCCGGGTTCGTTTGACGTCATAGTATGGTACGTTTAGCTAGTGTGAACGTGTCTAATAAACTCGAGTGCGCACCCGTGAACCGTACCCGAGTCTGCCTGAAAGAGGTGATCTGGGGTACGGTTCATGCGAACTCTGGTATGGTTCACTTATGATGTGAATGCAATTGTACCAAATCACGGAAGTGAACTGCCAACTGTACAACAAACTATCGTTTTCATTACGTTCGTTCATGTCTATGTGTGTGTGTGTCACGTTTCGTACCTTGGTGACACGCGCAGGACTGAGCCAGGGCAAACACAGTGATACACAGTGTTGTCTGCTTGTCTCCTCCAAAAACAGCTTCTGCAGACACTGTGATGTTCTGAATGTTTATAATATTTTTGCGGCAAATGGACGCGAGTCGCTTTCTGTATGTTCAAAACCAAAAGCTTCAGTAAAAGCAGAATGACCGCGATGTGCGGACGTCTTTCCATTTCTGCGCTTGCTTTCGTGACCGTCACCTAGCAACGGCTGTAAACAAAACAGCAGCTCGATGACGCAAGCGTACCGGGGTTCAGAAGGAAAAAACACAGTGTGAACACAAACCAACCGAGGAGGTGGCAGCGGGAGGGAATCGAACTTGGGTACGGTCCAGGCAAATGAACCAAGTGTGAAAGCACCCTCAGACACAGCTCCAAACAAATCAACGCTGTTTTTCAACCTTCATAAAGCACATGAACACATTTATTGTCTCAATAAAATCCATGTTAGCCATTTAGCAACGAAACTAGAGTCACCGGGCAGACAGAAGCCCTGCACATCACGCGCAAATGAAGCGGATTTGACGTATGAATGAAGCTAGTAAACTCAAAATGTTCATGTGTCGATTTACGCACGAATAGCGCAATTTATCCGCACTTTCCGCGTCTGGTGTGAACACAGCATAAATCGTGTCAATCTCACAAAACGCTCAACTCCCCTTCATTCATGCGAATCGCATAATTCGTGCCGGCTCATTCTCGCTTATTGCATCGCAGAATGTCTATTTGCGTCTTTGCATTGACTTAACATGTAAACCACTCACGCTTGACGCTTCTTCCGCATCTGGTGTGAACGCAGAATTTAAGAGTAGGGGTGTAACCCTGATGTCCTGCCTAAATTCCCTCTATTGGCCCTTACCCATCATGGCCTCAAAATCATCACCATCCACCAAATTGGCTCTATCAATGTCTCTTCACTCCCCCTAGCTAGTGTGTGGTGAGCGCACTGGCGCCATTGTCCTGTGGATAATCCACGTGTATGCTGCACACTGGTGGTGAAGTGGGAAGACCCACTCATGATTGTGAAGCGCTTTGGGTGTATGGCATGATAAATGCCCTACATAAATACACATTACTTACCTACCAATAGATGTGTTGACATTCTCAATTTCCCCTAAAAGCCATAGTGCCATTTTAAACACTTCATTTTCAATTTAATAGTATAAAGCTGTACACATTTTTGCTTTTATTTTAAGGTAATTTCCTGCCATGGCATTTGTAGCACTTTGCAGGTGTGATTTAGATTCATTTAGATCATTTTGTCCACAGGTCTGAATCCAGCAGGCCACTGCATGCTCAAAACAGCGACCCTTCAATACGCAAGGAGGGCAAGTTTCGCATGCTAAACCACATCTTCAGCAAGAAGAAAAAAGATCTGCACCCTTGTCAGCAGACAGACTCGAGTCAAGAATGTCAGCTCAAAGAGGAGACATCTGAAGTGGACGACATCATTACCATGTTTGACTGTGTGGCAGAGCCGTTCTCCAGAGATGAGAGCGAAAACAGCTCCACTGCCAGAAAGCGAACCAACGACTCTGAGAAAGTGCACCTAGTTGAAGACACATCCTGCAAGGACTTCCCAATTCTCCCACCCATCCGCACACAGAGTCTTCCACCAATCACTCTGGGAAAATCCTTGCTTGTAAACTCTCTGGCTCACAGAACCAGTGGAGGTCACGTGGTCGGACATTTAGCGCACAGGTCGCAGAAGAGCAAGAGCGAGCATGACTTGTTTGATGGTAAAAGTAAAGAGCAGAAAGCCATTGGGCATGGATGGAAGACTGAGTCCAGTCACATATTGACTCACAAAGCATGGATCTCAACTCCGTCTGAACGGCTGCTCGACAAGCTGCTGCACGCATCTTCTAGCCCTTTAGACGTGTTATGCTCCAATCAAACCCCATACATACAGAGAAACGACCAAGGTAAGAGCTTTGGGTTGGTAGATTTTTCAATTAAGCTAACATTTGTAACTTTTAACATTTTATTTTAGAAATCTTTTTTATTGTATATACAATTTATCAATCAATTTATTAATCAATCCATTTATAATTTATTATGTATTCATCTGTACATGTCTTACCCCCAAATAGACATTTAGGGCTCTATTTTAATGATCTAGGCGCAAAGTCTAAAGCGCATGGCGCAAAAGCATTAAGGGCGTGTCCGAATCCACTTTTGCTATTTACTAACAGGATTGAGCTTATTTTTGAGAATAAACCAATCAGAGTCTCATCTCCCATTCCCTTTAAGAGTCCGTTAGGTCGCACCATGGCTCATTTGCTATTTACATGACGGACTTTGTGGTACAACTGAACGCTTCACTAGCAGGAAAACAGTTAAACATCTGCAGCGAGAGGATAAAGAATGAGCCTTCTCCAATCTGCCTTTACTTTCACTTTCTCTCTTTGTGGATAAGGAAACGTGTTGTACGCACAGACATCCATAAGCCTACATAATTCATTTTGTTTGTTAAGCGCGAAGATTTGCTTTAAAGCTATTTCTAAATTCAGTTCTAATTTCCAGCAAACGAACAAATAAACAATAATAATGATGTGTGGTCAAAAAACTGAGTTACATCCTAAAACATGCTGTGCCCCATATGGTCTAAACCTGACAGGTGGACAAATCTAAGCTTGTTTTTAATAAAACAAATATAAATATGCATATAACAAATAATAATACTATTAATAATAACATTATCCAAAGCAAGTTGTCATGAATAAACTAAAAAAAGCCCCCCAAGATGAAGAAGGCATGGAGGCAGGGGTTTTTATATTTATATAGAAAGTAATAATTTTTGTATTATTTTAATTCTTAATTTCTTTTTCATTTGTGTAAGTGAGGCGCACAACTAACGCGCTCTGCGCAGGACTTTAAACCTGCTCTCAGCTCAGCAGTCTATTTTAGTTCCTTAAAATAACAACGCGCCTACAGTGCAATTGGGCAAGGTATACATCCACAATAAAATATCAAGGTGAAAGTCATCATAGCTTGCATAGAATAGACCCAGCTCCCAACCCAACTTTGAGAATAGATTAACAGCAATATTTTTTTAATCGGCCGATAAGAGACTCGCGTTAACACAGCATGTTAATGCCGATAACGTGCTTTATATATATGTATACTATAACATTATACATTCAGCAACGCAGTGGCGCAGTAGGTAATGCTGTCGCCTTACAGCAAAAAGGTCGCTGGTTCGAGCCTCGGCTGAGTCAGTTGGTGTTTCTGTGTGGAGTTTGCATGTTCTCCCTGTGTTTGCGTGGGTTTCCTCCGGGTGCTCTGGTTTCCCCCATGGTCCAAAGATATACGGTACTGGTGAATTGGGTCAGCTAAATTGTCCGTAGTGTATGAGTGTGTATGGATGTTTCCCAAAGATGGGTTGCAGCTGGTAGGGCATCCGCTGCGTAAAACATGTGCTGAATAAGTTGGCGGTTCACTCCGCTTTGGCGACCCCAGAATAATAAAGGGACTAAGCCGAAAAGAAAATGAATGAATAAATTATACATTTTACAAACATAGCATTTCATGTTTCTTTGTTACAGTTAAGTGATCTTTTATTTGAGTAATATTTTACTGTATCTGCAAGTATGTTTTTAAACGTCGATCTGTAAACACATAGAACTCAATTTTAGTTTTTCTCTTAGATTTCAAAAGTACTCAAGCATGCCATTTCTATTTAATAATTGAAGAAACATCCAGTTATAAAAGAGTATATCAGCCTTTAAATTCTTACTTGAACTTTGGAAATTGATTCTTGCATTTTTTTGTGTGTGTTTCTTCTCCAAGCAGCTCAAAATCATCTTTTACCTCTGAGAGTTCGAGAATCTGCTCTCACGCGCAACAGTCTTGCTCCCATCCGTGACCACTGCACTCACAGATGTAAGTTTACATCCTACTGTAACATAATTTCATGCCTCATAAGTCTAGTTGTAATTCATGATGATGTAAAGGCTGCATGAGTTTCTTCGCGTTGTCATTTATGTGACAACAAATTTTGACAAACAAAATTTGAAATTTCTGGTTGATTTTGTAATGTTTACACCTTATATTTTAAACAATAAGACTGCAGTTGCCTGAAATATCAGCTTAAGGTTCATAAATAACTTTTTTTATGTAAATGTGGAAAGATGAGTGGCGTGAAACAGATCATATGAAAACTAGATCAAACTAAAAACAGGGAAAACAGCATCATAAAGTCAATAACCATGAAAAATAACTTTTTTTTTTCAGAATCACGAGATGTTCAGTTTATAGATAGATGCACTGTAACACCAAACTGTGAAATTAAATTCAGTTGAATGAGTTCATTTCACTCAAATATTAAAAAAGTCATTATTGTTAGCAAATAAGTAATTATTATGTTGTGAGAAATACTGTTTAAGAAATAAGTTACTTGAACTGACATTTTTATTCTTTGCAACAAAACCAGGTTTCTAGTTCCCAGCATTCTTTGCATCTTAAGTGTTTGAGTTGAGTTTTATTCTGTGTGTTTTTCACAAGATTTATACTTACTTACTCCATGGCCATTTATATCGAAGTTGATATTTAGCCGCACCATGTTGGTGTTTCGTAACATCTAGCTTTTAAGAGGTTAGCTCAATGTTCAATCACCAACCTGGAGGACCAGGACATACACACATACACTATGGACAATTTAGCTTACCCAATTCACCTACAGCACATAGGACTCGGGGAGAAACCAGAGCACCTGGAGGGAACCCACGCAAACACGGGGAGAACATGCAAAGTCCACACAGAAATGCCAACTGAAGGCGACAGCACTACCCACTTCACATAAAATATCATATCATATATATATATCATAAACAGGGGGGCTAATAATTCTGACTTCAACTGTATATATATATTTTAAAGTTTGATATATATAGTTGAAGTCAGAATTATTAGCCCCCTGTTTATTTTTTTTTCTCAATTTTTGTTTAACGGAGAGCAGATTTCTTCAGCACATTTCTAAGCATAATAGTTTTAATAGCTCATTTCTAACTGATTTATTTTATCTATGTCATGATGACAGTAAATAATATTTTCTAGATATTTTTCAAGACACTTCAATACAGCTTAAAGTGACATTTAAAGGCTTAACTAGGTTAATTAGGTTAACTAGGCAGGTTAGGGTAATTAGGCAAGTTATTGTATAATGATGGTTTGTTCTGTAGACTATTGAAAAAAATATAGCGTAAAGGGGCTAATCATATTGACCTTAAAATGGGTTTTAAAAAATTTAAAACTGCTTTTCTTCTAGCTGAAATAAAACAAATAAGACTTTCTTCACAAGAAAAAAATATTATCAGACATACTGGGAAAATTTCCTTTCTCTGTTTAACATAATTTGGGAAATATTTAAAGTTAAATAAATTCAAAGGGGGGCTAATAATTCTGAATATATAAAACGTATATACAGTATAAACAATATAAGTATATAAGTGATATAAACCTACAATTCTAAAATAAATTCTCAAAATTAGGATTTTATTTGTTGCAGTTGTGAGTTTCCACATTAATTAAAATAGGTATTTACAGTAAATATGTTTTTGAACCATGCTGTTTTTGCTTTAATGTCGTCCACAGTTTCCTTACCACCTGACCAGGTGTCCCAGGGAGTGAGGAAGTCCAAATCCTCTGTAGGAGTGGGTTTGGCTGTACTTCCACCTCCTTTTGCATCTAAACTGCACCGAGTCGGAGTTCCTCAAAGCCCGTCGCTCGGCTCCTTCCCGACTCCACTCACAGGAGAACCTTTACGAAACATTCAAGTTCTTCCTGCCATTCCTCCTCAGAGAAAGCGCAGCCCTTCTCCCCTCACAACCCTGAGCCACTCCAAAATCACAGACTGATGGAGATTCCTGTTTCAACACTGTTCAGACTTTTCATTTCGATTCGTTTAAACGATGACGGATCACTGTTTGATAAACCTGCAGAGTCTCAAACACAGGCTATTTTTTCATACAATTTTACAGATTTGATCTTTTTCTATGGTTATGCACATGGTCGAACTGTAACATTTGAACATGCGGATTGTTTACTGTTACTGTTAATAAAGGATATTGTTTAAAAATCAAGCAGTAATAACTTATTATTGTCTTTGAAATATGATCGCGGGGTATTCATTTTAGACATTTTAGGTTTAATAAATGGTTTATTATGTAAGAGGGAATTTACAGTACAGCACTATTTTATTCACAATAGCCAGAGGTTATACCAACCCAGGCTCATTCTGAAAACGTACTGCTATGTACATTTCTGGAGAGCGCCAAATTCGTCACAGGAGCTACGTTTTTTTTGCAGTTTTTGTTTTCGCAAATCCAATCACTGTATGCTTTTTCCAACACAGGTTCATTCTGAAAACGTAGTCCAGCGGACGTTTTTGGAGGCCGCAAATTATGTAGCCGGAGGTAAGTATGGTTGCATTAAATTTTTTTAAGCGAACGCTACATGGCAGTATGACACCATTCCTTTTGGTGCTTACCAGCTGACCACTTACCACTGTGTGGAGGGCTTTCCTGTCGCAATCAGTTTGTCCAGTTAGCTCGTCGTGTACGTCGGTGGACTTGAGACACAGAGCAGTTCGAGTCTGAGGAAGAGCGGTTCCAGAAATCAGGTAAGACAAAAACAGAATCCAAAAAATAAAATAAACAAGTGAACAACAGGGTGGGAATGTGGTAAAATTCGAAAACGTAATAAAAATCAGACGAGGGCTTTTCCTTTTCTGGACGGCTTTTGTAAACCGTCAATTGGGTTTAAGGAAGTAAGTGGGTAGGCGGGTCAATCAGTAAAATTGGCTGGGTTTAGGGAAGGAGGAGAGTAGGTCTGCCGATTGGCCAGTCACCCAGTCAATCATTCAGTCATTCAGTTGGTCGACAGCGGCCTCTGGTGGGTTCATGCGAGAACAGCGTAGGCGCGAGAGGCATTTGAGATGCGAAAAAGCACACACAGTTGCCTTTTGCGCATTTGTGAAAGCAAAAACATGCAAAAATACGTACCTCCCAGGACGTACTGCACGGTCTCCAGAAACGTCCACGGGACTACGTTTTCAGAATGAGCCTGGGTTCGCGTTTCAGGTCTCAAATTTCTCTCACGCCTGCTCTTCTCTTGTAAATCCACCAAAGGCCTCTGTCGGCTTACTTACTTAGGCCCAATCCCAATTTTACCCCTTAGCCCTTCCCCCTACCAAAATCTCAAATCTCTTTGAAGGTGTAGGGCTAAGGGAAGGGGTAGATAGGCCTTTGAACAAAGATTTTTCAGGACCACACTCGAAACCAAGGGGTAAGAACATTTCCCAGAATACACCAGCCAGAACGGCAGGATAGCTGCACCCGGAAGTCAGGAGATTCACAAATTAGTATATTTTGTCATTTTTTACAACGAACAAGCACATGTTTTAATATATTCATAACCACGTTCATGTTTGACCGTCATACTTAATAAAAAATGCTAAAATAAAAACCGCAAAATTTCGCTATCTATAATCCATAATCATAATTCCTGTATGGCAGGCCCACAACATTCTGACACTTGATGACACTCGAATACCCTGTCATATCGACGTGACATTGAAACATTGCAGTGTTCTTGTACCTGTGGTTATACTCAGTAAACAGCCGTGAGTTTGGTGAACGGATGACCTTCACGGCCAATCACTGTCATTTCTGTTGAGCATGTGAACCCAATGGCAAAACAACGGTGTTCAAGAACGTGCACAATAGTGCTCAAATGTTATCTGGAAATTGATGTTTTAAAAATTTCAGTATCGATTGTACCGAATTCCGATATCGTGACAATCCTGGTTCATTATGATGCGATTTACCTTCAATGTGTGATTTGATTGGACAGGAATCACAGGACTGATTTTTCTAATCCCCATAGACAAGAAATAATAAAAGTAGTGTCTGCAGGTTGAAGTATCGGAGTAAAAGTGCAGATACTGCACTAAAAATGTACTTAAGGGAAAGTAAAAATACACAATTTTAAAACTACTTAGTAAATTACAATTCCTGAGAAAAACTACTCAATTACAGTAGTTTGAGTATTTGTAATTTGTTAATTTACACCGCTGGTCTTGATTCAGTAATTTAACTTATATGGCTAATAAATAACAGATTATTTAATCGCTTTTAACAAGAAATAACTAAACATAAACACAAGAGGCCAAGAAAAAGCTTCATTGTGGAAGAAAATTTCAGATGGCCCTCAGAGGTTTTTGCATCTTCAAATATTGTCATGAATAAAAACCTCTTCTCATAAATACCTCACAGTCCTCCATGAGTAAGGTGCTGAGGGCAATTTGGAAGTGTTACATTACTTTCACTTCGTCAAAATATCCTAAAGTAAACAGATTTTGGCAACAAACGTACCATAATTCCAGTAAACTCCCTGTATTTTACAATTCTATAACAACAACGATAACATCAATAAATGTGTAAAGCTGAATTTATAGCAAGCTACAAGAAGGACACTTCTCAAAATAGCATTCATTTGTTATTTTCATTTTGTTCTTTATGTAAATACACTCAAGCAGCTGGAGCTCACATTGGCTGAGAGCAGATCGCTTTACAATGTTTTCGAGCAGTAGGCGTGGACTGACTGGAAATGGAACAGATCATGATTCACACGAAGACTGACAGTTCTGTCGACCAATCACACGAAGAGTTTTGCTACAGGGGGCGTGTTTCTTTTGCGCACGATCAGAGTGCGTAGATATATAGAAGACATGCACGACTACAGCTATCGCGAGCGCGCCTGTAGATCATTCCAGATGAATATATGCATCTGCTTAGAGGTGACCGGAAACAACTGACACAGGGCGAACAGACATGTTAACTTCATCATTCGCGATGTCTTCAAATGTACAGTAATAATATGATTACACAAAGGTAAGAGCGTTAATTCTCGTATATATATATTCCTGTTATGTCGTTTTGTATGTTACGTTTGCAGTATAAACGCTCGTTTTGTTGATTATAAGAATTACGTTGCCGTGATATGACGTCAATAAACTTGATAACGCTAGTCTGGTTAGTAAAATACGCTGTAATTTACTTTAACTTACTTATTTAACGCTCACGCAGTTATGCTAACTATTTTCTGCCGTATTTAAATTACACACTCTTCAGTAAATGTAATGTAACCCGAA
>NC_141030.1:5120000-5150000 GCF_052040795.2 Danio rerio | reverse complement strand
TATTGAAATAAAAAGCTTGTCGAATAGCTGAAAAAAATAATACATTGAATTAACAACTGTTTGTATTTTAATGACTTGAATTGCCCAGGGTTTGCATTTTTAAGGCCTGAAATTTAACACAGCTGTTTATTTAAGATGTGAATATTTCAACTAAAAATGTTTCAAACACATTCCAATACTTATGAATTCAATATTTCATATTCAATTTCCAGATTTCACTTCCAAAAAATTTAATACCAGTGTAAAAATACCTAATTTTCAGTTTATTTTATTTTAGTTTAGAAATTCGCTTCCATAAATTCAGTGGAACAAATTCGGCTCTTAAAATTTGACATTACTTCCAGGAACTGCAGGACAAGCAATATAGATTGCAGATTGACAATATCCAGCTGCTTTTTTTTACTAGCAGGTGGACCAATTTAATATTTTTAAACAAGTCGATAGGTGAGGAAAAAAGCTAATAACGCCACAAAAGTAGCATTAAATATTGTCAATGTCGAATTTTCACAGCCGAATTTGATCCACTGAATATATGGAAGCGAATTTTTGAACTGAAATAAAATGATCTGAAAATTGTCTTTTAAATAATATACATGAAATCTGGTAATTGAATATGAATTATAGATTTTTTTTAAGTACGAAAACGTATTTTTAGTTGAAATATTCACAACTTAAATAAACAGCTGTGTTAAATTTCAGGCCCTAAAAATACAAACTCAGGCAATTCAAGTCATTAAAATGCAAGCTTTTTAAATGCAAGTTGTTAATTCAATGCATTATTTTTTTCAGCTTGTGCTATTCAATGTGTTTTTATTTAAATCCTTTTGGCATTGATTTTGTTCCATAGGGCATCCGCTGCGTAAAACGTGCTGGATAAGTTGGCGGTTCATTCCGCTGTGGCGACCCCATAATAATAAAGGCACTAAGCTGAAAAGAAAATTATTGAAATTAATTCATTCCAATCATGTTTTAAAGAACATTAATTTAACATGAGACTGAAATATCATAAGAAAATTTTGACTGATGTGATTATAACCAAAAACGTATGTTAATACATCATGTATAAATATGAAAAACAGATGTTTTGAAAGATTTAGGAATATTTAAAACAACATTATAAAACCCAATGAAGATGCTAAGGAAACATTTTTAGAACCTAATATCGTTTGCTGGGAACAACATACACTATATTAGCTACACCTGTCCAACTGCTTGTTAAAGCAAATTTAATCAGCCAATCACATGGCAGCAACTCAATGCATTTAGGCATCTAGACATGGTCAAGAGGATCTGCTGCAGTTCAAACCGAGCATTAGAATGGGGAAGAAAGGGGATTTAAGTGACTCTGAAGGTGGCATGGTTGTTGGTGCCAGACGGGCTGGTCTGAGTATTTCAGAAACTGCTGATCTACTGAGATTTTCACGCACAACCATTTTTAGGATTTACAGAGAATGGTCTGAAAAAGTGAAAATATCCAGTGAGCGGCAGTTCTGTGGGTGCAAATGCCTTGTTGGTGTCAGTGGAGAA
The DNA here is from genome assembly GCF_052040795.2 of Danio rerio. Taxonomy (NCBI): domain Eukaryota; kingdom Metazoa; phylum Chordata; class Actinopteri; order Cypriniformes; family Danionidae; genus Danio; species Danio rerio. The sequence goes on along the minus strand of NC_141030.1, from coordinate 5,148,473 downwards.
TGGCCAGACTGGTTTAAGCTGATATAAAGGCAACAGTAACTTAAATAACCACTCGTTACAACCGAAGAGCATCTCTGAACATGTCAAACCTTGAGGCGGATGAGCTACAGCAGCAGAAGACCACACCGGGTGCCACTCCTTTCAAGCTGGTTTCCTGTACATGACAATGAGTTTACTGCACTCAAATGGCCTCCACATTCACCAGATTTCAATCCAATAGAGCCCCTTTGGGAGGTTGTGGAACGGGAGATTCGCATCATGAATGTGCAGAAGACAAACCTATCTGCGTGATGCTATCATGTCAATATGGACCAAAATCTCTGAGGAATATTTCCAATACCTTGTTGAAACTATGCCACGAAGGATTGAGGCAGTTCTGAAGGCAAAAGGGGGTTCAACCTGTTACTAGTAAGGTGTGCCTAATAAAGTGGCCGGTGAGTGTACAGTATTTTAATACAAGTAAACTATATCCAAAAGAACTTGAAAGCTGAATTATGAAGACCGAAAATCCCTTAAAACATACACAGATGAACAGCCATTCATGTTAGCCTTCGCGATGCTTATCATGCAGCACCGAGACACAAAAGCAGGCTTAATTTTGATGCTAACGAATGGAGATTAGCCTTGTATCCCACAGTGCACTGCACCCCTACCCCCCCTCGCTCATTATACGGCACACGTCTGTTTCCATTGGCTTGATCTGAGCCCTAATAACAGCTGATGAGGGCTTTCGCTCTGATCTGGACGGCAGGTGTGAATGAAAGAGTCCAGAAGAGCAACGCTCCATGATTTCAATCAAAGCACGCGTGTGTTTTCGCTCAGTTTGTTAGCACAGGGAGATTCACTTTTATTTCTGCAGTGGTGATCCGGCACGCTGTCGATGGATTACACCATGAGCTGCTCTGTAATCCTGCGTTGCAGACAACTTTAAACTCCGGATACTCATAAGAACTTTGGAAGTCAGAGATCTTTTCGTTTTATTGTTTAGATTATAATTAGTGATTTAAAGCTTCCTTAATTAGGTTGTTTTTGTATATAATTTTGTTGAGAAAATCAAAAAGTGTACTGGAGCACTGTAAAAGCATTATAATTTTTTTTAAACAGGCAAATAAATAAATTCCACCTAAAATAAAAATAGGTTGTTTGTGCAGGAAGTTTAATTACGGTTAAATTTACCAACCCAGGCTCATTCTGAAACGCACCTCTATATTTGTTTCTGGAGGCCATGAAATACGTCCCAGGAGGTACGAACTTTTGCAGTTTTTGTTTTCGCAAATCCACGAGAGGCCGCTGTGTGCACTTTTTCATATCTCAAATTTCTTTCGCGAGTGCCTTTCGCGTCTGCTGTCCTCACGTAAGCCCACCAGAGGCCGCTGTTGACTGACTGTTTGACTGACTGACCGAGTAATCAACCGACCCACCCTCCTCCTTCCCTAAACCCAACCAATTTTATCGATTGACCCGCCCACCCACTGCCCTTGAGCCAACCAACAATTTACAAAAGCAATCCAGAAAAAGAAGAGCCCTTGTCTGATTTTTACCACGTTTTCAGATTTGACCACATTCTCACCCTGTTTTTACTTGTTAAATTTTTTTTTTTGGATTCTGTTTTTGTCTTACCTGCTTTCTGGAACCGTTCTTCCCTGGACTCGAACCCAGTCATTATGGTCAACTCCTCTCTGCGTCTCAAGTCCGCCGACGTACATGACGAGCTATCTGGACAAACTGGTTTCGGCGAGAAAGCCGTCCACACGGAGATAAGTGGTCAGCTGGTAAGCGTGAAAAGGAATGGCGCCCTGTAGCGTTCGTTTCAAAAATGAAATGCAGCCATGTGTACTTCTGACTACATAATTTGCGGCCTCCAGAAATGTAAATAAGACTACGTTTTCAGAATGAGCCTATGTTGAAATTTACAGTTAACCCTTGTGAATTGTTCAAATTTAGTACCCTTTTGTTATTTCCTAGGACTTTTTGCTCTATTGACTTTCATTTTGATGACATTTTTTGATTGGTTAATGGTGCCAACTGATGATTAACAGTAAAAATGACATATTGTACTTCTTCCCAACAGAGAAAACCACCAACAATCAAGAAAGCATGACTATATGATGTCATGGCTTTGCAATCTAAAAATGTTGTCTAAGGGCTCTATTTTAATGATCTAAGTGCAAAATCTAAAGCGCATGGGGCAAAAGCATTAAGGGTGTGTCTATATCCACTTTTTTTATTTTAAGGATGGAAAAATATGGTTTGCCCCCTGAGGCATGGTCTAACAGTGTTGTGCTTATTCACTTAATGAGTTATGGGTGTGTTTTAAGTATAACGTGCATTAAACCAATCAGAGTTTCATCTTACTTTTCCTGTGAGTGACAAAACTGAACACTTCACTTGCAAGAAAACTGTTAAACAGACCATATGTGCAAGGATAAAGAACGAGCCTCCTCCATTCAGCCTCTTTACATTTACTTTACTTTTACTCTTTGCTTTACTCCTTTACTTTCATGCATGACGAAACGGTGGAAACTCACTCACTGAAGGCGTCCATTAACCCAGTGTTTCTTAACTGGTGGGTCACGGAGTGTGTGGTCAAAAAAAAAAACAACAAAAGTAAATTTTTTTTACATATTTTGCTTGTAGCGGACTTTTATATAAACCCTACCGTTTGACATGTGAAATTTCATTTAATTATTGCAACAGATATGTCTAAGCGCAAGTGCGACCCCGAATATGTAAAATACGGACATATATATTGACGACAAAAAAGACTTAAAGCCTCAGTGTGATATGTAGTGAGGTGCTCTCATAAGAGAGCATTAAACCTTCTAAATTAAAACAACATTTAGAAACCAGAAAACATGTTTTATTAAGAGTTTATTATTAACTCTATTTGTCTTTTTTACTTTGTAATATTTCTATAATTTGATCCATTTTGTTAAATGACAGCAATAAAATATTGTTTATTCAGTCTTGGTGAATTTCTTATGATGTATCTGTCACTACTTGTGTATGCTGGCAAATAAATACAAATTAAGTATAATTTCTAAAATTGTATTATAGTTCCTAAAAATTTGGGTCACGGCTTGAGGACCGTGTAAAAATGTGGGTCCCATGGCCAAACCAATTGAGAACCCCTGCATTAACCTACATATTTAATTTAGTTTGAAAAGGGCAAAGATTTGTTTTAAAACTTTTTCTAAATTCAGTTCTCATTTGCAGCATATGAAATACTCCCCCCCTTCCCGAGATGAAGAAAGCATGCAGGTTGTGGTTTATATATTTATGTGGAAAATATATTTTTTAAACAATTTAATCTTTTTCTTTTTTATATATGTAAAGATATTTGTAAGTTAAAAAAATCAAGTCCATAATTATTTTTTATATTGAAAATATGTCATTTTGTGTGTGTGTGTGTGTGTTTTTTTTTATCTAATCAGTAACATCTTTTATGAATTTGCCAATTAAAGAGTTAAAATCCTGTCATTTTCTAGGCAGTTTAGTAGTTTTAATCAGGACTAAGGTAGAATAACAGATTTATGCAAAACAATTGAAAAAAAATATTTATCTGATGCATTTTTAGAGCGGTTGTTTTCATCCCTTACATAATAAAATGGTACAAAAATTTGCCCAGATTGTATCGTTGAGTTCTTTTAAAATTTTTAAGCATTTTCTTAAAATTTGTGTAAATAATAATAAAAAAAGGTTTAACTGCATAGAAGGGTGAAAAATCATCCGATTATTTCACATTTAAAGATAATATGGCTAAAGATTTCGCGTTTGTGTAGCTTTGACCCCTACTTAAATGATAGCTCAAGCATATGGTTTAATCCTAAATTATGTATTAATAAAGTTTCCTTTTTTTGAAAAGAATGGGCAAAGAAGTGCATTGTTAAACTAGGAGATCTTTACGAAAATGGTAGTTTGAAATCCTTTGAACATTTACAACAGCAGTACAATATACCTAGATCCCAGTTCTTCCGATATTTACGGTTAAGACATTTACTCTGTATAACTTTTGGTTCTAGTACACAGTTTCCTGTATCAGCAGATGCTCACTGTAGGATATTTTTAATATATGGGAAGGGTAATGAAGTATCCATGTACTACTCCTGGTTGATTCAAAACTCTGTGATGGAACTTCACAGGCCCTTAAGAAAATATGGGAGAGAGATCTGAATCTGACAGTTGATGATGAAGAATGGCATGGAATTTTAAAGAATGTTAAAACAGCATCTAGGGATAAAGCACGCCTTATACAGTTTAAGATTATACACTGTTTCTATTGGTCTCCTTTCAGACTGATTAAGCTCAGGTTAAAAAATACACCTTATTGTTGGAGATGTGAGATCGAGGATGGTGATTTAGTTCATGCTCTATGGTCTTGTACAAAAATTCAGGATTTCTGGAAAAGAGTTCATGAACACATTTGCTCAGTTTTAGACTTTCGCATTTCACTATGCCCTAGACTGTTTATACTAGGTAGTTGGACAGACAACGAAATAAAAGATAAAAACATAAAATTTTGGGTCCAAACCAGTTTACTGATTGGCAGACAAATAATTCTTAGCAGCTGGAAATCAGAGGAGGCCCCTTCCTTCCAAGAATGGGCAGTAGAACTTGCTAGAGTGGCCGCATTTGAAAAAATGTTTCATAAGCAAATGGACAAGCTAAACCAATACTTTAAAAAATGGTCCAAGTACTTAAACTGTTTGGAAATGGAACAGTAATAAATGTATGAGAAATATACTGATGTCAACAGTGTAAATTTGATATGTTATTGACTAAACTTACCCATTCATTTGTTTCATTTAATTTTTTATTGTATTTTATTAATTTTTTTTCTATATTATATAAGATAGAGGCCTTAATTATATTTACTGATAACCAAGCCAGAACCTTAAAGTAGTAGTTGGGGATTAGTTTGGGGTGGGTCTATAATAGGGCAAAAACAAAAAAACAAAATGTTGATTCTTTTCAGAGTTGTATTCTGTATTCCATGCTGAAACCTGCCTGAGAATCTATAAAACTGTTAATCACTAATAAAAAAAAAGGTTTGTCACCAAAAATCCTTCTGCTAGCTGAAAAACAAAAAAAGGTTATGGCCGAATTAAGACTCAAAATCACCCCAGAGTGGATGAAAACATCCCCAACAGTACATACAGTAAGTGTTAAAAACCAAAACAGCACATCTCAACTTTGATAACTAAATAAAATTAGCATCACCAGCTAAAGTAATCCCAAACAACTACTGTACCAGCCATACCTGTAATGCCATTTCAAAATCCCATTCAGATGCCCTTCGACATGACCCGGTTAAAACAGTCGCTCCTATAGATTAATCCTGTTTTCCGTGTTTGTCATCCTTGTCCATTGACTCCTCAGCGAAACCACTAACCGTGACGTGGCTTTTATGGCTTCCAGCGTCCAGTGACAACATTACAAACTCAATTAACTTCCATCTGGGCCTTTAGAAAAAAACACGCAACCGCATTCAGCAGCCGCTATCCTGTAGAAGCATAGACTGCATCAAAGCCAATGGCTGTGCAGAAATAAATAGTGTCAGTGGTTCGTGTGTGAGCGTAACACGCAGCAGACAGATAATCAACGCATCCCACAATCCTATTTCCAGCTCCTGATTATCCTGCTTTATTTAGACGGTGTGAACAGGCTTTATAACCTCCAGCGCCAAATCCATTCTCTGTGTGTCTACATCTGGAATGGTTTGTTATTTGATATGGATGATCATTTTAGCCTTTTTAAATCTATAGTGGGCCTAATATATAATAATAATATACTGAAATGCCTGGTTTTAGACCCCAATAATTTGTTACTATGGTGTAGGGCATCGTTTTGCAGTCAATACAGCATCAATTCGTCTTGGGAATGACAGATATAGGTCCTGCACAGTGGCCAGAAAGAATTTGTGCCATTGTTCTTGCAGAATAGTGACCAGGGGCCTCATGTACAAAGACTTGCGTGGAAATCATACTAAAACATTGCATACGCACAAAGCTGTAAATGTGCGTACGCAGAAAAAGATTCAGATGTATACAACACTGCGTACGCCGAATCCCACGCACGAATCCGAATGAAGGTGAAACTGAGCGCAACATGCACGAGCACAAAACCCCTCCCTGCCTCCTCCCCCATATGAATATGCTAATGACTCTACTTGGGCAAAACCCAACGAAAAAGCAATGGCAAAAGCAAGCAAGAAGATAAACTTTGATCATAATGAGAATTGGAGGTGCTGCTTTTGGAGGTAGACCAGAGGAAAATGGTGTTATTTGCAAGTTTGTCCTCCGGAATTAACAACAAAAGAAAAAATAGAGTGGGGAGAGTTTAGCTAATGCGATTAACACAGTTGGGTCTGAACATCGCACTGTGGAGTTAAAAGAGAAATAGTGTGATTTATAGGTGTAAAATGTTGCAGCACCCTCAACAGTCTCAGTGGCGAAGCTCGTAAAACGCATGTCAACATGTTTTGACACGTTCGAGCATGAACTCGGTTCAAATCCAGCGTCTGATGAACTCATTCTTCTTTTTTTCCCCGCTACATATCTGATTTTGCCAACTATTTATCACGAGAAAGACAAGTAGGAATCATTAATAAGTCTGTGCATCATATTTAATTTGCACATTTATTGAATGGAAATGTTTCTGATTCACGCATGCAAATTCATCTTCAGGTGGTGCCTTTATAGCAATTTGCGTGCGGTAGATCGCTCCCATTACAATGGGAAAACAGGCGACCGCTGCAAATTGCGCTTTAATGTTTGGCTGGTCAACTGTATGGAATGGAAACCTTATATACCTGCTAGATGAACCCGTCTCATACAGCTGCCATTGCAAACCTCAAAGACACTTTGTAGAGAGCAATTTAACACAACTGCCTCTAGGAGTCGCCAATGGCAATAAAACAGACACGCACAAAAAATGTGCGTACGCCAGCCATAAAGCTGCCGTGGAGCTGCGCACATTCCCACGTTCAGTTCATCGTTAGTAAATCCAAACGTGAGCGATTCTGAGCGTGAAACCTGGTGTACGCAAAGTTTTTGTGCGTAAGCAGCGTTGATACATGAAGCCCCAGGTCACTACGTAATGCTGGTGGAGGAAAACGTTTCCTGACTCGCTCCTCCAAAACACCCTGAAGTAGCTTAATAATATTTAGATCTGGTGACTGTGCAGGTCATGGGAGATGTTCAACATCACTTTCATGTTGATCAAACCACTCTGTCACCAGTCTTGCTGTGTGTATTGGTGCATTATAGGGTTGTAACGGTATGAATTTTTTACGGTATGATAATCGTCTAAAACAATACCACGGTTTGACGGTTTCGCGGTATACGGTATGTTACAAATGTTACAAAATAATAGAACAGTGAAGCAAATTTGACTTTTTCCAAATAATATATTTTTAGTTACTATAAACAACACCACTTACAATGAACAAATAAAACATAAGAAAATAATAAATAATGTGTCAAAGTCCAAATAAAGTCCAAATAAACATGGTGCAAATCCTCAGTAAAAAAATAGATATAAATATTTACTATACTATAAATAGTTACATAACAAAACTAGATTCAATATGGAACATCCTTAGGTTTTATGTGCCAGCATGGATATGGTTGTCTGTGGATATGGATTTGGATATGGTTGTCTGCAATGCAGACAAACAGCTGCACCTTCATTTGCGTCTTTTGAAAACAGCAAGAGCAGTAGTTCGTCTTTGCTTTGTCACTGTTTTGTCATGTTTCTGTGCTGCTGTGCATGCAAAAGTACTTAGTATGAGAATTATTTCATGCAAAACATTTTTTTTTTGCGTTTTATTCAGCCGCGCATAAATGTATGCCTATCTCTCATTCCGTGTTGTTCAAAAAGCTCAGTGTTGGTCCACAAACAAAAGCGAAACCTATGCTTATTGGTTGTGATTTAGCGAGTTTGAACCAATCTGGGCATGGAGGAGGGACAATGCATCAATGTATCATGTCTGGTTTGTCCGGAGACACAGTGACGATTGTTTCTTTGTCAAATCAGCGTTGTCTTATTTTGATGACATAACCGCACTGATTCCGGAGCCTCTGAAAGTCCGAATGTTATGTGATACAGCACTGGAAAGCTGAGATTCTCTTCTTTATGCCAATCTTTGAATTGTATGAATCGGATCAGCGGATCAAAAGTTATTAAACATTTAAGAGCAATACTTATTTTTAGCCGCGGGCGGGTGTCACGGTATTTAAGAGTTAAAACCGTTGATATGCAATTGTTCATGGTATGATAATCGTGCACGTTCAAATCGTGATAGACCGTCATACCGGTATATTGTTACAACCCTAGTGCATTATCATCCTTTTTTAAACGATCGGGTGCACATGGACCTCCAGAATGTGTTGGTAGTCCTTGGCAGTGATACTCCCATCTAGCACAAGTATTGAGCCTTGGGAATGCCATGATTTCGGAGCCCAAATCATCACTGATCACTCTGGGCATGCAACTGTTTGGGTGATACGCTTCTTTGGGGCTTCTCCACACCGTAACTCTCTCGGATATAGGAAAGACAGAGAAGGTAGACTCATAATTTATCAATGCATGTTTCACATTGTCCAGAGCCCAAGGTTTTTGCTGCTGGCAGCATTTGCACGAGTGGCCAAAGGTTTGGACATAGCAGTCCGACCATTTACAGTATTGACCATGTGGAACTCCCAACCAACAGTTTTGGTGGAAACAGGAGAGTTGAAGTGCACATTTAATTCTGCAATGAGTTTAGCAGCTGTGGTGTTAGGCTTTTTGGACACAATCTGGGTTAGCACCCGGACATCCCTTTCAGACAGCTTCCTCTTGTGTCCACAGTTACTCCTGGTAGATGTGGTTCATGTTTCATGGTGGTATGCTGACGTTAGTTTGGATATCGTGGATCTTGGTAGATGCCCAAACTAGAGCCCGAGGGGCCAAAGATGGGCAATGTTAATCTTTGATTTGGCCCACCATGCCATCTGTTTAGAGATTGTCATTTCAAATTTAATGTAACTTTAAATTTGTTTGTTGTATTGTTAAGCTACAAAAAAGCTATCCGAAATTAAATATTTTAATGTAAATTGTTTAATTAGATTTAATTTAAAATGTACAAATGACAGATGGAGGACAATGCAGAGACATTGGTGAGCGAATCAAGGCAAAGGCACAGTGCTTGACTAGTACTGTGTTATAAATGTGATTGTTTATGTTTTCATTGCAATCAGTTCTCGTTGATAAAGTTATACTCCCTTAGTTAATATAATTCATAGTAATGCTTTCTATTTATTTTTTAATATTATGAAATTAATTAGGATATTACCCATGGCAGTTTTAATGTAAAATAGTTTGGGATGTTTATCTTCAGCAATGGCTATCAATGATCTTTGGTTTTTGGCCCTTCATAAAAAAATAGTTTGGACACCCCTGATCTTGATACATGATACATACAAGGAAAGTCAAGGAAATTTTCACAGTGTGTCTAATAATATTTTTTCTTCTGGAGAAAGTCTTATTTGTTTTAATTCGGCTAGAATAAAAGCAGTTTTTATTATTTTTTAAACCATATTAAGGTCAATATTATTAGCCTCTTTAAGCTATATATTTTTCACAATACCATTGTTATACAATGACTTGCCCATTTACCCTAACCCATATCCTGCCTAGTTAACCTAATTAACCTGGTTAAGCCTTTAAATGTCACTTAAGCTGTATAGAAGTGTCTTGGAAAAATATCTAGTCAAATATTATTTACTGTCATCATAGCAAAGATAAAATAAATCAGTCATTAGAGATGAGTTGATAAAACTATTATGTTAAGACATGTGCTGAAAAAATCTTCCCTCCGTTAAAACGAAATTGGGAAAAAAATAAACAGGAGGGCTAATAGTTCAGACATCAACTGTATATATATATATATATATATATATATATATATATATATATATATATATATATATATATATATATATATATATATATGTATGTATGTATATGTATGTATATGTGTATACACACACATACATATATACATATATAAATGTTTTTTTTTTTCAGTACATTGATAGAGCATAGTGAATAGATTGTATAGTCTTCTTTGCATGATACTTCACTTACAGCTACATGGGAGGGGAAGTTTTCACACAATGAATAAAGAAAGTGATGTCAAACGCTATTTCCAGATCCTCTACATCACCACTGAGTTGAAGTATTTAAAGCACCTCACCACACCTACAGCAAACCAAATTGGTCACATGCTTTGACACACAATGCTAAATTCCTCAGTCATCAATAACAGTACAACGGATCAATCCACAACCAACAGCAATCTTCTGAGTGCATTAACTCTACTAACAATACAAATGTATGGTTTTGTTTTTCAAATGCAGCTTTTGTAGTAACATTTACATATTTTATTTTTATTTTTGCACAAACAGAATGTTTATTTTGTACAAAAATAAACATTCAAACTTTTCAGCATCAACAGTTTTTGGATGACAGATGAAGGTCACATAATCAGGGTTTCTGCAGCTTTCAGCAAGTTAAATTTAGTACTTTTTAAGACATTTTTAAGACCATTATGATTTTTTTATATAATTTAATTAAACAGTATAATAATTAAATAGTTAAAATATAAATATTGTAGTAAATTCTAAACAAAAAATTTAAATACTGTCAAAACAAGCAAGCTCTAATTGTATACATACACTTCTTTCAACATAACCTTAAAAAAATTATATATATATATATATATATATATATATATATATATATATATATATATATATATATATATATATATATATATATATATATATATATATATATATATATATATCCAGGTCAGCTTTCTCTGCAGCAACTACATGGAGAACTTTTAAACAATTGTTATTATAAGGAAAATAATTAAACTATTATGGTAAGTAGTGTTAAAATGTGCATTCTTATATAAGTCAAAAGTTTTAGGTAACACTTTATTTAGATGGTCCATTTTAGTATTAGTGGACTGTTTAATATCTGCTGATACTGCTCCTTTAACATACATTTTAATGACTATAAGAAACTTTGCAAGTACATCTAAACTTAGGCTAACCCTAACACCAACCCAAACCTAACAGTCTACTTATAATCTAATGAGAATTAGTTGCCATGTAGATGCAATGTAACTTAAATTCAACAAACGGACCATCAAAATAAAGTGTGACCAAGTTTTATTACTTAATTATTGGATGGATGTTGGCCAGATTGGGTAGCTAAACATTTACAAAGGAAAATTAAGACATGTTTAAAAAAGATTTAAGGCAATATTTCAGTAAATTTAAGACTTTTTAAGGCCTAAAATGTTATTTTTGAGATTTAAGACATTTTAAGACTTTATAAGACTCTGCAGATACCCTGCATAATGCAATTCAAAAGCATAAATAAATGAAAAACCAATCACCAAAAACAGAAAACTGGTATTTTAGTGTGTTAATGGATCATGTTTAAGCACAGAATAGTATAAATTTGAATGCTTTACTATGCTACGATGTCACAAAAGGCAATGATAACATGAAGTGGAATTCACTTTGGTTTGGGAAGTCAATCACTGATAGGGGATTATAATTCTTATCACTGAGAAATTGTTTACTCTGATAACACTGGGGTGGATGCTTTTCTGGGACAGATATTGTGTCGCTTAACTGCCAAAGACAATGAATGAGCAGAGTAAAAAGAGAGATCTCAAAACATTGTTAATGTTACGCAACCCTTTTTCCAGGAAATGGAGTCGCAGGTGAAAGAAAAATAAAGCATCAGGCACAGCTGATGGTCAAGCTCCCCTCTTAAAAAGCAACACACACAATGAAATTCAGCTCCATACACTTCAATACACAACAAAGTGGAATATACCCCATGGGTTCGACTGTCCTGGTTTCAAACCTCTGCGTAAACGATACCCCTCTGCTCACATCTACCCGACAATGCTTCTATTACAAAGCAGGGAAATCGCCAAGCCATTAACATGCTTTCTTTTTCCCATTAAGATATAATGCCAGAACACAACACCACTTGTTGATGGTTATGTGCAGATAGCTGCGTTCCTCTATCATTTATAAGCAACAGGATATGGATGGATGATTTGTAGTAAACACTGATGTGAACGGCTATGTTTGGCCAAAGGAGGTGTTCTGTTGGGTCTCGGTAATGAGAGTAAAACATTTTTTTAGGAGGCCAAAGCAATAATGTTTCCTGGAACCACAGGAGGATTGATACTGTAATTAACAGTGTTTCGCAATTTCAACAAACCGGTTTTTCCTGGACTCAAATCATACCACCCACAGCTTTCATATTTAGGCGGAATTTTTGCAAACATCGGGCTTGTTTCCAGTGATGGATTTTCTTTTGGTGTTTAAATCCACATTTCAGGATGTGGTTTTTTCAGAGGTCATATTTCGCTAACCTCATCTTTGAAGAAAAGTTTAAGGGAGTGTGAATGTGACTTTCGTTTATTGGCTGTTCATTCAGTAATAAGCAAGTTGAGTTGACCTGTTGGGATTGTTGAAACTGCTGCCCACTCTGAATCAATGTAACTCAGTGTAACCACGGGAAGTGACACTAACAACAGAAGTTTGGATCCACATGCAGGTTTATTCAAAGTCAGGCAAGCAATGGTCAACACAGGTGCAAACAGCCCTACTGAAAAAAACAGCTTAAACCAGCCTAGGCTGGTTGGCTGGTTTCAGCTGGGCAACCAGGCTGGTTTTAGAGGGGTTTTGGCCATTTCCAGGCTGGTTTCCAACCATTTCCAGCCTTGTCTTAGCTGGTCAGGCTGGGAGATGACCAGCTAAAACCTGCTTGACCAGCCTAGCCAGGCTGGGAGCCCAGCCAAAACCAGCTATGTCCAGCTTAAACCAGGCTGGTCAAGCTGGTTTTAGCTGGATTTAGCTGGTAATTTTCCAGCTGAGACCAGGCTGGAAATGGCTGGAAACCAGCCTGGAAATGTCCAAAACCCCTCTAAAACCAGCCTGGTCGACCAGCTAAAACCAGCCAACCAGCCTAGGCTGGTTGAAGCTGGATTTTTCAGCAGGGAGATGTATAGGGGCAGTCCAGAATCTCTGGTAATCGTGAAACTCAGGCTAGAGGGGAAATTTAAGTGTTAGTAGTTGATTGAATTAGCATGGCGACTACTCTTGTTCCCATTCTTGAAAATGTATGCTGTGAAAGAATTGTTGTTTTTACAGCCCAATTGTAATTGCCACTCCCGGCAGCAACCCAGTTTCCCATGTGGTCTCCCATACAGGTACAGACCGGGCGCACCTCTGCTTTGCATCAGTGGGCGACCGTATGAGAGTGGCATAGAGCTAGCTGGTGACAAAATAATTCCTTCATGTTGTCCCAATATAAATGAAGTTAATTTATGTGTGTTTACAAATTTAACTGGATTGAAGTTCTCCCAAATTTCTCTCAAGAATTGAGTTTAGTTTCAAAACCAAGATGCATTTACACCTGTCCGGTTTCATCTCGAAAGCCCCCTCCTATATTTAAACGACCAGATTTACATCTCTTTATATCTCAAACGAATATGGGATGCCATTTACACTTGATATTTGCAGAATCGTATAGGTATCTGAAGAAAAAACACACATACAGTGAGCAGGTGTAGACAGCCCCTTAAGGCTGATTTATACTTCTGCGTCAAACGCCGTCGTATGCTACGGCGCTGACGCATAGTCCTTTGCTGTGGCCGTCGGCGTCGCTGACGTGCACCTCTCAAAAATTGTAACTACACGTCGCAACAACGCGTAGCGCAAACTCTGTGATTGGTCAGCTTGGTAGCGCTGACGAGTCTGGGCGGGACCGAGAGCCGCGTGAATGGCGCGAGAAGGATGCGAGCCCAATGGAACGATTGTTTACAAGTGTAGAGTCCCGTGAAGGAGCTCCTAATGGAAAGTTTTGTTTTGTGTTTACCTCATAGTTAAAGTTGTTGCTCGTCCGCCGGTTCCTGCCTCAAAATGAGCGAGTTTGAGCCACTTTTACATCCAGGAAGTGTTCAGGAAAAGCAAAACAGCAGAGAAAAAACTCGACACAGAGAAACATTTACTCCTCACTGCCCACTAGTGTTTCGGAAGTGTTAATGCAGACCAACAGAGACAGCGCGCAGAAGTATAAATGCACAGCTACGCACGTTGCATGCGCAGTGGGTCACACCGGTCACTTGAAGCAGAAGTATAAACCAGGCTTTAGCCTCAGCTAGCTCACCTAGAGATCACATACAGTCTTCAGTTCACAAACCATTTACAACCCTCCCAAAAAGACCATAAACTGGCTGAAATTGGTGGGCGGACTCAAAGTATGTCATTACTTCTATTTTTATCTGTGTTTTCTGCACAGCTGTTTGTGGCTAGACCTTCTGCACCAATAACTGCATGTCATTTTTTCAATGTACACGATTGCTTTGCCAGAATAAACTACAATGCACATCAGACCTTGCATGCTGATAGACTATTCCATCAGATTCTCCTCTACTGTAAACCTGAATGAGAGGGCATCTGTGCCAGACTGTATACGCTCTGCCCATGGATCACAGTCCCTCAGGAATGCTGACCGTACGAGAATCTGCATTCGACCTGATTCTCCTTTGTACACCATGCACAAAGTGAGCAGATTAACATGTTACATTACAATACAGCCATTTCTCTGTGGCTCTTTCACAACAACAAATATAATAACTAATATTTCTAATAGTGGTTATATACTCTATAGCAGACATGCCCTTCGGGGAATCCTTCAAATGACATTTCAGTGCAAATATAATCAATACACCAACCATAAGCATGTTAAAGGGACAGTTCACCATACAATTAACTTATTTATTCACCATCAGAGAATATAAAATGTATACTTTTTAAAAATATAGTAGACAAGAAGCTTTTTAGATGATATTGTGGATTATTGGTGATTCGTATAGTTTTTAAGAGACAAAAACATACAGGAAAAACTATAATAATCTCTGTGGCTCCTGATGATGCACTGAGGTCTTATGAAGTAAGACAATCTATATAAAAATATATGATATTATTGTAACAAAAATAAAAAACAAATAAAAAAGCATTCAGTTTCTTGAACAGTCTAATATATTTACTTTATAAGACATTTTAATGTATTTTTCGGCTATTTTAGGTCAAACTATACAAACCATGCATCAAATTTGACTTTATTTTTAGGCTTTATGTAGAAACAAACAACTATTTTTTTGAGAAATAAAATTGTGGTCCTATCGGTGCTCTAAATCTGCCGGTTTTTCTACCATAGACCAATTAGTGCGATTATGCATTCGCAATGGTATGAACCGCTATAGGGGTGGTCAAATGGATATCTATTATTTTAATTATTAACATTATTATTAATAATTAAAATAATACCCCCCCTGCCCCCATACATCTTGTTTTGACGCCCTTCAGAAGGGATTAAACCTTAATAAGGAGGGTCAATACCCCCAAACCCTCCTGTAATTCGCACCTTGCCTGCATATATTTCAACTGTTGAAGTTTCATTAGCTAAAGACATGTATTTTCTAAATAAGGATCATGTTTTGTTCAATCTTTTTAATGTTCTAATGTAGAAAGAAAGTCAACATTAGAAAATCTAAATAGTAATTTTTGGGTGAACTATCCCTTTAACCTGTTCCATGATGACTGACATGGGTACATAACAGAATTATACAGTTGGTATATGCAGATTTAATTTGGTGTGCTCATATTTATATTCTTTGTACTAATGTGCTAGATATGTCTGCAGTTTTAAAGCTAAACAATGATATTCTCCCATAACAGGAGCGATCTTGCAGGTGATAATGAAGAGGTCACCTGCACTGGAAGACATGCAGCGTGATATATTATTGCATTGAGTAACACACACTCTTAATTATGTTCCTGGACAGGGTCATAACGTAACTGCTGTTTTACCACATTTACCACACATCTACCACATGTCTAATGATACAAATAGGAAGGTTACCTCTCAACCAGTGGACAGCATCAAGTGTCCATCAGCTCCTCAGCTGCAGATTGTAAGATGAAACCGTCACTGTGCCGGTGTTGTGGACTAGAGGAGTCAGTGCGATGCAAATGCGTCAGCGCATCGCTGGTAGACGCACGCGCTGCTGCAGCAACTTTGACATTGAGCGCTTCAACGCATCGAGTGTGTTTTACTGGCGTCCGGCTCTCGCTGATCGCCCTGTGCGCGCACGGTTTACTCTCGCATTCACGCACGCACGCATGCGAGCGCGCGCTCCTCTCTCTTTCAGCACGCGCGCGCTGAATAATGAATGACTGGAGCAGCGCTGGGGCTCTGTGGACGTTTCTGTCTCGTTCTAGCGCAATCAGGAACTGATCACAATGAGTCGGCCGCTTTGCTCGGGTTACAGCTCTCCTATTCAATCTGGCCCCCATCCTGCCTTTGTTTCCACTCTAGCTAACAAAAACGCAGGGGGTCAACAGTGAATTGCTGAAAGCCCAGGGCATTATTCTTTTTTAAATTTTTTTTTTTTTTTGCACATTCTTTAAAACAATTAAGCTTTGCAACAATGCCCCGCTGGGGATATATTATTAGAGCAAAAGTTAAAAGACTTCAAGGCATCTGTGGAATGTTTTCATCACGCATGTCTGGATAGTCAAAACACACCGCCTCAGCAATATATTGAAGAGGGTGGTCTTCAAAAAATGCATTTGGTCAAAGTTTAATTTAGGGTGCAAGGTAACACTTTATTGATGGTCCATTTGAGTATTACACTCTTAAAAGAAACGGTTCTATATAGAACCAAAAATGGTTCTATCAAGCGCTTCATATATGGAACCCCAAAAAGGTTTTAAATAGAACCATTTTAAGGGTTCATTAAATAGAACTCCCAATGGTTCTTTGAATTCAAGTTAGATGGTTCTATTTAGAACCATTTAAGGGTTCTTTATTTAGGTAGCAGTGCAGCACTCATGCCCTCACCGAGTCTGTGTACGCGCGGCAGGCCAGAGTCACGGTGGCAGGCTAGATTGACCATCAGGCCACCGAGAAAGGTCCCGGTTCTCCATATGGCCAGTCCGTCCCTGGATTTTATTAAAACCTTTTAAAGCCAAACATATTTTAATAATCCATAGATGAAAGATCAGGTGTTATTTATAAAGGACACAAAAATGCAGGCTAAATGTATTTAAAATATTAACCTTTAAGTATATATACATATATATATATATATATATATATATATATATATATATATATATATATATATATATATATATATATATATATATATATATATATGTGTGTGTGTGTGTGTGTGTGTGTGTGTGGTGGACTTATATTTATAAAATTAATTTAGAAAAATAAACTTATATTTATAAAAATTAACCGTCACTCTCGAGGCTCTTCACCACCATCCACGACGATGATAATTAGTTTTATAATAATAACTAATATTTCTAATAGTGGTTTTATACTCTATCGCAGACATGCCCTTCGGGGAATCCTTCAAATGACATTTCAGTGCAAATATAATCAATACACCGACCATAAGCATGTTAAAGGGACAGTTCACCATACAATTAACTTATTTATTCACCATCAGAGAATATAAAATGTATACTTTTTTAAAATATAGTATACAAGAAGCTTTTTAGATGATATTGTGGATTATTGGTGATTCGTATAGTTTTTAAGAGACAAAAACATACAGGAAAAACTATAATAATCTCTGTGGCTCCTGATGATGCACTGAGGTCTTATGAAGTAAAACAATCTATATAAAAATATATGATATTATTGTAACAAAAATAAAAAACAAATAAAAAAGCATTCAGTTTCTTGAACAGTCTAATAATTTTACTTTATAAGACATTTTAATGTATTTTTCGGCTATTTTAGGTCAAACTATACAAACCATGCATCAAATTTGACTTTATTTTTAGGCTTTATGTAGAAACAAACAACTATTTTTTTGAGAAATAAAATTGTGGTCCTATCGGTGCTCTAAATCTGCCGGTTTTTCTACCATAGACCAATTAGTGCGATTATGCATTCGCAATGGTATGAACCGCTATAGGGGTGGTCAAATGGATATCTATTATTTTAATTATTAACATTATTATGAATAATTAAAATAATACCCCCCCCTGCCCCCATACATCTTGTTTTGACGCCCTTCAGAAGGGATTAAACCTTAATAAGGAGGGTCAATACCCCCAAACCCTCCTGTAATTCGCACCTTGCCTGCATATATTTCAACTGTTGAAGTTTCATTAGCTAAAGACTTGTATTATTTAAATAAGGATCATGTTTTGTTCAATCTTTTTAATGTTCTAATGTAGAACCGTAATATATATATGTGTGTGTGTGTGTGTGTGTGTGTGTGTGGTGGACTTATATTTATAAAATTAATTTAGAAAAATAAACTTATATTTATAAAAATTAACCGTCACTCTCGAGGCTCTTCACCACCATCCACGACGATGATAATTAGTTTTAAATAAATTATTAAATCATAAAAACATGGTACTGCACAGTCTAAATAAATAAACTGGTTATTTTATTTATTTCACAAAATAATTAGTTAAAAATGTTAAATATTAAGTATATAAAAATATAAGTTATATGATAATGTGCAAACCTAAATGAAAAAAATCCCACCATACTGTACACTGATAAAGTTTTTGACCACAGCATTAATTTTATTAGGGTTTGACTCAAAAAGCTTTGTATATCTGTGTTATAGCTTATAAATATTTTATAATCTTTACTAGATAATTATGTTATGAATCAAAAACTATAGAACCATTTTAATCAAAAAGGTTCTTTGCACTCTAAGGGTTTTAAATGGAACCATTTTTTGGGTAAAAGGTTCTACTGGCCAAGTATAGAACCCCAAGGTTCTATATAGAACCTCTAGGAACCTTTTTTTTCGAGTGTAGTAGACTGTCTGCCTAATATCTGTTAATTCTGCTCCTTCTTTCTTCTGCTCCTACTTTGCAAGTACATTACCTTAACCCTAACCCTAACCTAACAGTCTATTTATAATCCAATGAGAATTAGGCACAATCCCAATTCTCCCCCTTAGCCATTCCCCTTCTCTCAATTCTCTTTAGCTTGAGGGCGTATAGGGCCAAGGCAGGGGTAGGGAATCTATGGTTCGGGAGCCACATGTGGCTCTTTAACCAAAAATATGTGGCTCTCCAGCTGTCTCTCTTCAATAATATTTTGAAGTTTAAAAAATTATAACTGTCACTAGAAATCGGTTTCCTATTGAAAAACAATTACAATTCCCCTTTTATTGTATTATTATTATTTTTTTTTACAGCAAAATGTATAAGAACTTAGTTTACAATAAAAATATGTTTGAACCAATGCTCGTGTGTGGTGCTGTGGATCAACTTGAATCGCGACAGCGATAAAGGGCAAGCAGCTTACATTTCTATGGTAACCTTGCGCACGTAAATTCAAACAACATTCATGACAAGTGATGGCGAAAAGAAAAATCTTTGCTGAATTTTCCTATCTTCATGCATTGTGATGCGTCATATTTGTTTATTATTGAGTTGTGCATGGACACAAAAAAGGTTTTGTTATACACACACCCCCCTTATGGCTCTTTAAAAAATCTGTTTGCCAATAAATCTGAAATGGCTCTTTGCTGAAAAAAGGTTCCTGACCCCTGGGCTAAGGGGGTAGGGGTAGATAGCCCTTCAAACTGAGATTTATCAGGACCACACTGGAAACGAAGGGGTAAGAAAATTTCCCAGAATGCACCAGCAACAACGGCAGCATAGCTGCACCCAAAAGTCAGCAGATCCACAAATGAGTATTTTTTTAATCATTATTCTAAATTTTTTACAACAAACAAGCACATGTTTTAATATATTCATAACTGCGTATGTTTTACTGTCATGCTTTAAAACAAAAATGCTAAAATAAAAAACGCTAAATTTCGCTATCTATAATCCATAATCACAACTCCTGTACAGCAGTCCTACAACATTCTGACATTAGGTGACACTTGAATCACCTGTCAGAAAAGTCTAGTGGCTGGGAATGAGCTTTTTACAGTATATCTACGATATTGCCATATTAGATAGTTATGACAACATAATATAGTTGCCTTGAGTGATTTCCTGAAGATAAATACCTAAAAATAACACAACCGGAGTAACTACAGCAGTCGCGATTGTCTGATCCCATATGAAGCAAGAGATCGCCATGACATATGATGACATGTGCAGGTGCTGTAGAGCTGTACCATTTCTTTGTAAATTTTGAAGCCCTTCCCCTTCACACTCTGTTTCAAGGGCCAATGGGGAAGGGGTACAAAAATAGAATTTGGATTGGGCCTTATGCCGAGTTCAGACTGCATGATTTTAGCCCTGATTTTGACTTGCCGACAGGTTTTCAGAAATCGCCAACAAGTGCCGGAAATCACAGGCAAATCGGTGCTCTTTCTCGTGAGTGACAATTACACAGTGTGAACTATCAAGGACGCGATTTGAGAGAATCGCCAGTGAGTCGCAGACACCCGTGAGATATTTGGCATGCTGAATATCTGGAGCTGTCGGCGATTCAAATCATGCCGTGTGAAAATCTTTCTGATTGAAAATAACATCGGCGATCACCTACAGCCAAGGAGAGGGCAGCATTCACTAGTATGGGTACCTGCAGGCCAGCAGGAGGCGGGGGTAGTTCATTTGGACCCAAGAAATGAAGGGAAAGATTAGTAAAAATTTGGCAGGAGCACTGTGTCTGTATGACGTGTCATCTGATCAATATCACAATCAGGTCAAAAAGGTAAAAAGAGTTGAGGAGAGATTGTTAATTCTCTTCAAAAGCCAGGAGAGCAACACGCGTTTCTAAAGCTAAAGCCGTCTTATTCCATTATTTAATTAATAATGAAAGATATATTACGTTTCCATGTCACTTCTCGAGTTTGTTTAGTTGTGAGACGTAATTTGGACAAAGTTGTCTGTGATTCTTCCTATTTTAAAGTCATGCAGTGTGAACTCTCCTGTCGCCGATCCATCCTACAGTGTAAACACAGCACCGACAGAGCGCTAACCCAGATAGCCATGCAGTGTGAAAACATCCGTGACACGACTTCTTTAAAATCATCCAGTCTGAACTCGACACAAGTAAATTGTAATTATAGTCCAATAATAAGAAACAGACAACAGAAACATTTTCCAGACACACAAATAATCAAAAACATATGAATCCTGCGTTACATGTCTGTCACATGTACTACATTTAAAAATTAAACAAAACTACAATTCTGAGTTATGACTGTTTCCCGGCTTAAATTTAAAGACACCTTATGAACCTTCTCAAGCAGACCGAAATAACAGGAGACCGGCCCTGCGAATATGATCACCGTTAGACTCACCTGAGGGTCTGAAAATCGTGCAGTCGCTGATGGATAGAGTCCGTTCTCTGCCGTCAGCAGGACTGAACGCGCCTTCTCACTGCCTGCAAAAAACAACAACAACACTAGTCACTCATTCATGAAGTGCAGTATCAGAGCTTTAAGCAACCATCCATCAATTTATTCATCCTCCACACTGTCCTGGTGGAGTTGCAGGAAAACAATGAACCTGCTCTGTTTCCTATACACAACTAGCAGCAGAAATCACGCAGCGAAATCAACAAATAGAGAAGTCTTACTTGATAATCCAGTTAAATCTAAAAGTCTAAATATACATTTAACTACATTTAGAATTGTTTTTTTTTTACTTACTGTAATTTATTGCTGAAAACTGCAATAAATTAAGTTGAAATTACTTAATTATTTTAGGTTAAAAACGTTGGAGTCATTTTCTTTAAGTGGACACTTTTTTACGGTGTGTCTTGTTGCTTTCTTGATATGATTATTTTTGTAAAACAACCCCTAGGTCATCTCTATAATGCAAGAACAGCTTTCTCTTCAATGAACCTGAAAGAGATTTATGATTAAATGACATGAAGGTGTAGTTCACTCCAAAATTAAAATTGCCCCATAATTTATTCCCCCTAAGCTATCCTCTGTGTATACTGTCAGATGAACACAGTCTGAGTAGTTTAAAATGTTATCCTGGCTCTTCTATGCTGTAAAATGGTGTTGGATGGGACGTAAGTCCATTGTACACTAAACTCTACACCACCAAGGGCTTGACGCATGTCTGAAGTGGATCTATGCGGTTTTGTAACAAACATATTTCAGTTTTTCTGGTTGAATGATTTATTGATTATCTAATGCAAGTTATCAACACCTTTTTGGCTGATCTCTGACTCGACATATGATGTAACACACACCTTAAACCTAAACCTAACTCCTACAATAACTTGCTGGGTTTCATAAAACGTCTACACAACCACCCCAACCTTAAACCTTACCCTAAACCTACCCCTTAGAGTAACTTGCTGTTTTTCATAAAACGTCTACACACTCCCCAACCCTAAACCTAACCCTAAACCTAGCCCTTACTGTTGTGTTTCAATAACAGCTACACACAACCCAACCCTTATCCTAAACCTAACCCTAAACCTAACTCTAAACCTACCCTTTTACAGTAACCTGTTGTAATAGCAGTTACACACAACCCAACTCTAAACCTAACCCTAACCCTAACCCCTTAAAGTAACCTGGTGTGTTTCAATAACTGTTACACACACCTCAACCTAAACCTAACCATACACCTAAACTTACCACTTTGTTGGGTTTTAATAACAGCTACACACACCCCAACCCTAACCCCACACCTCAACCAACCCCTTACAGTCACCTGTTGTGTTTTAATAACAGCTACACACACCCCAACCCTAGCCCTAAACCTAAACCTACCCCTTACAGTTACCTGTTGTGTTTTAACAACGGCTACAAACACCCCAACCCTAAACCTAACCTCTACAGTAACTTGCTGTGTTTCATAAAACGTCTACACACACCCCAACCTTAAACCTAACCCGAAACCTAATCCTAAACCTACTTCTGACATTAGCCTGTTGTGTTTTAAAAACAGCTACACACAACCCAACCCTAACCCTAAACCTACTTCTGACATTAGCCTGTTGTGTTTAAAAAACAGCTACACACACCCCAACCCTAAACCTAACCCCTTCAGTAACTTGCTGTGTTTCATAAAAAGTCTACACACACCCCAACAGTAAACCTAACCCTAAACCTACCCCTTACAGTAACCTGTTGTGTTATAATAACGGCTACATACACCCCAACCCTAACCCTAAATCTAAACCAACCCCTTACAGTAACCTATTGTGTTTTAATACCGGCTACAAACAAACCAACCCTAAACCTAACCTCTACAGTAACTTGCTGTGTTTCATAAAACGTCTACACACTACCCAACCTTTAACCTAACCCTAAACCTACTTCTTACAGTAATCTGTTGTGTTTTAATAACGGCTACACACACCCCATCCCTAAACATACTTTTTACCGCAGGGGTGTCAAACTCAGTTCCTGGAGGGCCACAGTCCTGCACAGTTTAGCTTTAACCCTAATTAAACACACCTGATCAAACTAATTGAGTCCTTCAGGCTTGTTTTAAACCTTCAGGTAAGCGTGTTAAAGCAGGGTTGGAACTAAACTGTATATGGTTGCGGCCCTCCAGGAACTGAGTTTGACAACCCTGCCTTAGAGTAACCTGTTGTGTTTCTATAGCAGCTACACACACTCCAACCCTAACCTTAAACCTAAACCTAACCCTTATAGTAACCTGTTGTGTTTTAATAACAGCTACACACACCCCAACACAAACCTAACCCTAAACCTACCTATTACAGTAACTTGCTGTGTTTCAAAAAACGTCTGCACCCACTCTAAACCTAAACCTACCCCTTACAATAACCTATTGCGTTTATAAAGTCTATAGCCACCCCAAACAGACCCCCTACAATTACTAATAAACAGTATTTATTGTTGTACCGAGTCTCAAATATGACGATATATATGTGCACATTCTCATTAGCCACAGCTGTAACACTAATCAACCTAATTCAATCAAACAGATCAGGCTTGATCTAGAGGTCTGAATCTAGTGTGACCTGAAATGTGTGGGTCTACGAGTCTAATTGCAGGTCTGGCTGGTAAATGCAGCAGTGGAGGACAAAGAGAGATTGTGTCAAACAGTACCTGGCTGAGGCTGCTTACGCCCCATTCACACGGGGCGTCAGCGTCAACGATTTTCATTCACTTTGAATGGGTGACGTCAGCCGTTGCCGAACTGCATTGTGGATCCGTAGGCGCCGCTTCAGAGGCGTCGCTCACTGCAGAAGTTGGGACTAGCTCAACTTTTCAAGCGCCGACGGAAGCATTAGCCAATCAAATCGCTGTATGCAAATACACCAGCTAGACAGTGGCCTAATGCTGACTAAATTTCATTGGCTGACGCTGCTATGACGATCGCTTTAGCCCCAACTTCAGACACGCCTTCAGTCAAGCGTTGACGCTGAAGCCCCGTTACACTTTCTTCTCTTGTCCCAGACAAGCCTTTGTGCTACAATTTGAACACTTCTAGAGATTCCTTGTTGATTATTTGGATGTTATTTTTGTTGAATACTATGTTTTTATCGTAATTTGATTATTCCTTGATTCAATTTTGTTTTGGAGCAGTAGGGAGGTGGATGCCAGTTTTTGTTTGGTCAGGTTTTTCTCCTGTTTTTGACTAGAGAGAGAACAATGTAAGAACTCAGTTTTTTTTTTTGGTATTATTTTTTACGTTTACTTAAACTTTGGGTCATGACCGAAAGGACAAGATCTCGGATACAAGCGGCTGAAATGAGTTTCCTACGAAGGGTGGGAGGGCGCACTCTGATGGATAGGGGGAGGAGCTCTGACACCCGGGAGGAGCTCGGAGTAGAGCCGCTGCTCCTCCACATCATGCCTCCTGGAAGCCTACCTAGGGAGGTGTTCCAGGCATGTCGCACCGGGAGGAGGCCTCGGGATAGACCCAGGACACGCTGGAGGGACTATATCTCTCGGCTGGCCTGGGAATGCCTCGGGATTCCCCCCCGAGGAGCTGAAGGAAGTGTCTGGGGAGAGGGAAGTCTGGGGTTCTCTCCTAAGACTGCTGCTCCTGCGACCCGGCCATGGAAAAGCGGCAGAAGATGAATGAATTCATTCATTTTTACGTTTATGTTTTATGTTTTGGCATCATTCTCTTCTTGAGTCTTTGAAGCTTTCTATTACTTTTGTTTTTCCACCTGTGAGAATTTTAAAATAAATGTCAAGCTTCTGTCTGACATTGAAACCTGTGTGAGTTTCTGTGGCATTCTGGGTCAGGAGAAAGTTACTACACTGTATTGTTGGCTGGCTTTCCCTTTTCGTTAAGTTAAACAAATTTTTGTTCTCATGCTTGGTCTCTTTTTTGGGGGTTTATTTAATTTGAAATATTTAAAATTCAATTAATACATTATTTATATTTAAATAATTACATTTTTTCTCCTTTATGTTCTTTTCTTGCATATTTCTTGTAAACATTTTAAGTTCTTCTGTGTTCATCCCATTTCCCCCCACAGTCCAAAGACATAAGTGAATTGAACAAACTAAATTGACCATAGTGTATGAGTGTGTGAATGAGTGTGTATGGATGTTTCCCAGTACTGGGTTGCAGCTGGAAGGGCATCCGCTGTTTAAAAACATATTCTGGATAAGTTGGCGGTTCATTCCGCTGTGGCGACCCATTACAAATAAGTGACTAAGCTGAAAAGAAAGTGAATGAATGAATGACTGTTCATTTGGTCATATACACCAAGGATGGCTTAAGGGTGAGTAAATTATGGGGTAATTAATTTTTTTGGCAGATATATTAGTTGTTTGTGTTTAACGAACATAAAATTTCTCTCCAATTGTTCTGAAGATTTCTGATAAAATGTTTGCCTGTGATTTAACTTTGTTGATGCTTTATTAAATGTTATTTGAACATAATAATGAATAATATTTCATGCGTGTTATGCCATCTCAATGGTGTTGCGTCTGGCAGATTTGTTAGGGTTATTTTGTGTGTTATGGAAAGTAAACATGTGCTGTCAGGGCTGTAGCCAGCCTGTTGTGAGGGGTGGATCTTTTTTTCTCAAAATGTGGACCTTTTTGCAGTTATTCGCCTAATTTTCTAAAATTATATATATATATATATATATATATATATATATATATATATATATATATATATATATATATATATATATATATATATAATTTTTTTATGAGATTAAAATATTCAATTTTAGTGACATTTTAAGCACTATTTTTTACTGGATTAGCTAGTCGAGTGGTCATCATAACTACACCTTTTGATGTACTAAAATATTCCGGTAGCACTACATATAACAACTACACACTATGACCATTTATTAAGCATTTGCAAATACCGAATTTATTATTTGTTAAGCATTAACTCTACATTAATAAACGTTAGTAAGCAGTTTATAACTACAGCTACAAATGCTGTATTCTTGACTTATCAGCACATTAATAATGTGCTTAATAATTGTACTTTCATGCTCTTTGGTTGATTTTTCATTGCTACATAAAGTATCACATTATTTACAAACCCTTTGTATTTAGGAGTAGATCATTCATAATGAGTTAGTAAATGATTAATGAACCATTGAAATGAACGTTTATATATCTTAGTATTCAGGCATATAGGTCACTATGTATGTTAATAAAAGCTTTATTAACTCAACTTCATCTAGTTTTGTGACCTAATCTGAAGTGAGGACTATTTATGCTTTATAAATCCCTTATAAATGACAATTAAAGGCTCAGTATCAAATAAACAATAATCTTTGTCATCTTATTTAAAAAGTAAAATCACTGTAAAGTTTAAACAGTGCTGAATAACAGGAGTGTCAAAATTTAAAGATTAAATTGGAAAAAAACAACAACAATATAATAATTTAACAATATAATAAGATGCAGTGTTTAAATTGTACAGTAATTTTATTTTAGAACAGTTTGCAAAGATTTATTTTTTATTTGAAGTACAGTTTTATTTGTGTACCTTTCAACGAAAAGAAATGAATAATGTTGTTTATGTTCTTTTTTTCCTGTTTGGAATATAACTGAGCCTTTAATTGTCATTTATAAGGGATTTACAGTATAAAGCATTAATTGTCCTCACTTTAGATTAGGTCATAAAACTGGATGAAGTTGAGTTCATGAAGCATTTATTAACATACAAACTAACTGTTACTATATGCCTGAATGCTAAGATATACAGTTAAAGTCAGAATTATTTTGATTTTTTTTCTCTTTTTTCAATATTTCCCAAATGATGTTTAACAGAACAAAGATATTTTCATAGTATGTCTGATAATATTTTTTCTTCTGGAGAAAGTTGTTTTATTTTGACTAGAATAAAAACAGTTTTTAGTTTTTTTAAAACCCCTTTTAAAGACAAAATTATTAACCCCTTTAGGCATTTCCCCCCCGATAGTCTACAGAACAAGCCATCGTTATACAATAACTTGCCTAATTACCCTAACCTGCCTAGTTAACCTAATTAACCTAGTTAAGTCTTTAATTGTCTCTTTAAGCTGCATAGAAGTGTGTTGAAAAATATCTAGTCAAATATTATTTACTGTCATCATGGCAAAGATAAAATAAATCAGTTATTAGAGATGAGTTATTAAAACTATTAATATTAGAAAAGTGTTAAAAGAAATCTTCTCTCAGTTGAACAGAAAACGGGGGGAAAAAAACGGGGAGCTATTAATTCTGACTTCAACTGTACAAATGTTAATTTGAATAGTTTATTAATCATTTACTAACTCATTCTAAATGATCTTAAAAAAACAACCAACTATGCTTAATTAACTGGTTTGTAAATAATGCGATACTTAATGAAAAATAAATCATTTACAAAGTATGAAAGTACAATTATCAAGCACATTATAAAGGTGGTTGTAAGTGAAGAATAGAGCATTTGTAGCTGCAGTTATAAACTGCTTACTAACGTTTATTAATGTAGAGTAAATGCTTAACAAATAATGAATGCAGTATTTTTATTCATTCGTTCATTTTGTTTTTGGCTTAATCCCTTTATTATTCCGGGGTCGCCACAGAGGAATGAACCGCCAACTTTTCCAATGCTTAATAAATGGTTTATAGTGTGTAGTTAATTTAAAGTGTTACCGATATTTCCTAAAGACTTAGAATTACGAAATATGAATAAATACTTATTTTTAAAATCCAAATTTATTACATTAAATATATTATTAGAAAAATAAACAGGAATCTGTTAAAGTTTAAATTAAAAACTGTAGCCGATTTTCATTTATCAGGTTAATAACAAACTGGCCTGCACATGCAACTTTTCTCAGTCAGAAATTGAACTTCATAATTTGAGCTTCTTGATTTGTCTAGCCCAGGGGTAGGCAAACTCGGTCCTGGAGTGCCGGTGTCCTGCATAGTTTAGCTCCAACTCTAATCAAACACATCTGAACATGCTA
>NC_141030.1:5087500-5115000 GCF_052040795.2 Danio rerio | reverse complement strand
GCAGCTTGTACATTTGAAGTGGTACATTTGAAACGTGAAATATTCCAGCTCAATTTTTTTCTAAAAACATACATTTTGTATGACACAAATTTACACACAAAAAATAATTAAATAGAATAAAACAAAAATTAAAAATAGGTGCTGCAGTTTCTGCATCTACCAGCAGGGGCTTATTGGCAATGACAATTACAATTATAGGCAATTACCAATGCTATCTCACTGCAATTCGTAACTTTTTGATTTAGTGGCTCATTCGTTTGATCTCATTTGTACAAATTTAGTACGATTTGCTCATCGCCCAATGATGGTTGGGTTTAAGGGTGGGGTTAAGTTGGGTTGCGTATAATTTTTAAAATTGTACAAATTTATACAACAGAATTCATACGAATTTTTACGAATTAGCCACTAAACTGACAAAACGTAAAATAGTTATGTGTCCTTGTGAGAGCAGACTGGTAATTACACAATAACGGTAGGTGCTTTCACAGTGGTTTATTACCCAGTAACTCACTCATAGGAACCAGCCACCATGCCCAGTTCTAAGAACTAATTTCCACCTTTGTTATTTTCTTAGTTGGATTTGCACTATAGAAACTAGTGAGAGCACATCTAGTGCAGCATTTTACAAAACCTTTTTAAAAAGTTTCATGATATTTGCAGCCTGATCTCACACGGAAACAAAACTATTGACCTTTTTTTTAGTAAAGTGGCTAATTCGTTCAAATTTTATTGGTATGAAAACGTGATTTTTAAAAGGAGACTTGCCCCCAAATCCTATCCCTAATCCCAACCGTCATTGGGGATGAGCAAATCGTACTAAAATGTACAAGTAAGATTGTACTAAATAAATTTTAATTAGCTGCTAAATAATGAAATCACGAATCGCCACGAGATTGAATTGCATATCTGAGGTAGAACACATATGTTTAGGTTATGCAATTGTTACAGCAAAACTGAAGACTAATATGACAATTTTAGTGCTACATATCATTGAGGCTTAGAAAATAAACACGTCACAGAGAAAAACAACAGGTAAATATCGCTAAGATTAGCTTTGTGCTTCACTTTAGTTCCTATTGTGTTGGATTATACCCGGCTCTGAAAAAAAGAGCTAATTTAGGTAAATATGGCTAAGATTAGCTTTCTGCATCACTTTAGTTCCTATTGTGCTGAATTGGACCCCGCTCTGAAGTAGGAGCTATACTGAACTTTATGTAAATATGGCTAAGATTAGCTTTCTGCATCACTTTAGTTCCTATTGCGTTGGATTGGATCCCACTCTGAAGAAGCTACTGTAATTTAGGTAAATATCACTAAGATTAGATTTCTGCATCACTTTAGTTCCTAATGTATTGGAGTAGATCCTGCTCTGAAGTAGGAACTAATTTAGGTAAACGTCGCAAAGATTAGCTTTCTGCATCACTTTAGTTCCTAATGTGTTGCATTAGATCCCGCTCTGAAGTAGGAACTAATTTAGGTAAATATTGCTAGGTTTTTGCATCACTTTAGTTCCGATTGTGCTGGATTAGACCCCGCTCTGAAGTAGGAGCTACTTCAATTTAGGCAAATATTGCTAAGATTAACTTTCTGCAACACTTAAGTTCCTATTGTGTTGGATTAGATCCTGCTCTGAAGTATGAACTAATTTAGGTAAATATCTCTAAGATTAGCTTTCTGCATCAGTTTAGTTCCTATTGTGTTGGATTAGATCCCGCTCTGAAGTAGGAAATAATTTAGGTAAATATGGCTAAGATTAGCTTTCCATATCACTTTAGGTCTAATCCAGGTCTTGGATTAGACCCCACTCTGAAAAAGGAGCTACTGTAATTTAGGTAAACATCACTAAGAATAGCTTTCTTCTTCATTTTAGTTCCTATTGTGCTGGATTTGACCCTCCTGTGTAGTAAAAGCTACTTTATTTACCCCCAAATATTCCAAAGAAACATTACATACATTTCCCAGTCCTTGCGGTGTAAAAACACTACAAAGTAGGTACTTCAGCTATTAGTTCTAGGAACTGTGAAAAAGCTGCTCCCTTATGTGCTTTTCTTATATTTTTTAAAAACTATTTTGAAACAGCCTTGCCAAAATAACACCCAATTGAAGTACAGGGATCCACGGAAATTACTTAAAGGTTGTGTTCTGCATGCCAGGCCAATAGGTGGCGATGTTACTTCGTAAAGAAACATTATGCATCTGGGCACATATAGTTCTGTCATCCACCATTGTTGATTTAGTTCTCAAGTATTCATGCATAATTATAGAGGATACATAATAAAAATGCGCATGACATGATTTTGAAAATTAGCATTCCAAAGCCTGCTTTCAATGTTTTCGGATATTTTAAACAGCATTTTCATTTAAATGACCAAAACTGCACGAAAAGATTTCCATTTTACTTAACCTGTAAACACTCCCCAAGGTTTTGGTAGACTGGAGCTGCTTTAAAGAGATTCCATACTTTCGAGATGAAAATAAATGGCATTCTACTAGAAGCTACGTTTTTTTGAAGTTGTCGTTGAATTACACTTAACACCACTGAAGCAGCATCTAAAATTAATCCACAGCATTCAGTCAGTACAAATGGTAGCTCATACAATTCCCAGCCCACGAGTTGAGTTCTATGAAGACGATGCTTTTAACAATCATATTTTGCAATCACATAAATATGAAATGCTAGCTAGTTAGCTATTAGCTAACTTTCAATATCCTGTTTTATAGAGATATTTCTACTTTATAAAGGAAAATGTATTTCATGGGGACTTTAAGCCTGAAAGATGTACTGCAAGTGTTTTGGCACTGGTTACAGAATAATTTTTAGGTGAAACCTTAATACATGCCACTGCTGGTTGTCCATATTTAGCTAAAAGAAAAATAAAACATAGCTCAATTACTATCTAATGTATGTATCAATGTAAAATACATTGATTTTAACAATAATTTTGATTGTTGATGAAACATTTTCATCATAAAAAACTATTTCTGAAAATGTAAGATATTCAATCCTGTACAATTCTTTATCTAAACAGTTAAAACGTAAAAAAAAAAAATTATAATAAAAAATAAAATAACAAATAAAATTTAATTTAAATGTTTTGTAAATGCATTTTTGTAACTAATTAAGATGTTTCTACATTTTTGTCTTCGCCTAGGTGACATGTATTTCAGATCACATTTTAGCAACAAGTTATGCAGTATATTTCAAGTCCTTGATCATTGCGAATGGAAGTAGTTTTAATAAGCTGGCTTTTCCTTTCCCCATCTGAGCATCATTTGTACAAAAAACATGATGTACAAACAGTATTATGGCACTCAAACCATTTCTTTTGCAATGTGACAAGAATACAGAAACAGCAAGGCAGCTGGTATTAGTGAAAGTAGAGATATCACTTAGATAATAAATAGCTAAGAAATATCCACACTGAGAAGTCTTGGGATTTAAGGGTATGGTATATATGTTTGAATATGCAATCAATGTGCATATATTAAACACTTTCAGATTTCAACCTCTGTAGAAATAAATGTGGATTAAACACTCATTTTGAGTGTTATATATGTACATTCTTTATCTACAGGCATATTTATATATGCAGCCGTAATCTCTTTGACTTTGTATGTTTGTATTTAAATAATAAATAATAATAAAAAACGGTAGTGAGCTGTACAAAGGTTCATATTTCTTTAAACACAATCCATTATTTCAGCAATTTCCTGACATTCGACTTCTAAGTTCTAAGCAAGACTTCAGCTTGTTAGAACGCAAAATGCAGGATATACGGATTAAAAATTTGTGGACTTCTGCGCATTGTGTTTAATGCACGTTGAAGCATCACTCAGCCATAACTGCAATTTTTCTGAAGCAAAATAATAGCCATTTAAAGATTCATCTGCTGGTTTGTACGAATTGCGAATGTCTTCGTCATAAATTTCAGCTAATGGATCGAAATATTAGCACCTTGTTTACTTCCATGCATGTAAACTGTGGTCTGTTTGTCGCATTTGAGCTTTTAATTGGCAGTACTGATTTTATCTGCTTGATATTGTTTAATTTGAACAATTCAGCTGATCTGAGAGCAGTTGTATAGTTATCTATTCAATTTTCAATGTCTTTTTTTTGCAGCTGAGAACATGAGGAAACAGAGGCACATACTGCATTTAAATGATCATTCTGGTTGGGAAAAATAAATCTGGATCTGTGAACAAAATAAATATCTTTGACAACCAATGGTCATGATAATCTGAAAGATTTGTAAGGCTACTTAACATAATAATAATAATGATCAAACATCCTCATGTTGTGTGGATCCGTGTGGTCTTATTGTGAGGAATTTTAAAAGAGGGAAACAGATAAAATCTGATCTTTTACATATAATAAATTCAATTAATAAATATTTAACCTCAAAGGGATAATTGCAATAAATAATAATAATGTTTTAATGGAGTAAAACTGTGTTTTTACACATACACTCCTTTCCTCCTTTCCCATCTTTTTAAAGATCCTTTTTATTTGACATTTGTAAGCATTTATGGTTCTATGATGTACCTTTAACATCCATAAAAATTTCCTATTGCACAATGGTGCCTTTTAAGAACTGTTCTCTGAAAGGTTCTTTGGGAACCCAGAATGGTTCTTCCATTGCATCCCTGTAAAAACTCCCTTTATTTGTAAAGGCTGATTTTTACTTCTGTGTGAAGCCAAAGACTAGAAAACACAAGACACGTCACTCGTATACTTTTGAAAGGGAAAAAGTGTAACTGTCAATATGGCAAATGAAGCCCCGCCTTCTAGTACAGGAGCCAATTAGCTATCGTTATATGGCAAAT
Organism: Danio rerio; assembly: GCF_052040795.2. NCBI lineage: Eukaryota > Metazoa > Chordata > Actinopteri > Cypriniformes > Danionidae > Danio > Danio rerio. The sequence goes on along the minus strand of NC_141030.1, from coordinate 5,110,176 downwards.
AAAGCTCCGCCTTCTAGTACAGGAGTCAATTAGCGATCGCTTTATGGCAAATAAAGCCCGCCATCTAGTACAGAAGCCAATCAGCGATCGATATATATAATGACAACTCTCTGAGGGAGGGGCTCGGACCAGATGTGAGTTTGTACAGATTTTGTGTGAAACGAACATTTAGAAATGAAACTAAATAGACAGTTGTTGTTTAATTTTATTGATTATTCGTAATATGAAATGTATTCGTAAGCTTGGCAAGTAGATTTGAAGAATTTTATGTTTTCCCATTTAAACAGAATGCTAAAGTAGAGGCATTTCAAAGATGGCCGCTGAGGGAAATGACTTGCCTTAAAGGGACTTTAGGCTCACGCGTATGCTCCGGCGCAGCCTCCGCAGAGCTGCATAGCCCTGACGCCGACAAGCACCTCTCAAAAATTGTAACTACACGTCACAACGATGCGTAGCACAAGCTCTGCGATTGGTCAGCTTGGTATCTGTGACGAGTGTGGCAGGTGCTGAGAGCCGCGAGCTCAATGGAGCGAGTGTTTATAAGTGTCGATTCTCATAAAGGAGCTCCAGTTTTGTTTTGTGTTTACCTTTTGAATAAAGTTGTTGCACGTCTGCCAGCTGCCGCCTCCGAATGAGCGACTTTTAGCTACTTGTAAGGTATCATTCAGAATAAACAAAACACCAGTGAAGAAACTCGTCACAGAGGAACACTTTAACCTACTGCCAGCTAGTGTTTCGGAAGTGTTACTGCAGAGCAACACAAACAGCACGCAGAAGTGTAAATACACAGCTACGCGCAAGGCATTTGTCGTGGGTTATGGCAGTCACTCGACGCAGAAGTATAAACCAGCCTTAAGAGTGCATGGATTTTTTTTTTCCAAAATAGGCTCATTTTTACAACATACCTAGAACTAAACTTTTCAGTTGTACAATTATTGTATAAATTTAGCAGATTTTCTGATTTAAGGAGGCACTTTTAGCTTAGCTTAACATAAATTACTGACCCATATTAAAACCATATTGATAAGCATATTGAATTATAGCATCTAGCTCTAAAATTACCAAAGAGTTTTGATAATTTTGCTTGTTAAAGCTTCACTCTTCATTGGGTAATAAGATCAATGACCCGTTTCCACTGAGTGGTACAGTTTGGTTCGGTTTGGGATGCTTTTATGACCATTTCCACTGTCAAATACCTAAAGGTGAAATGTACCATACCACTTTTTGGTCACCCTTTGCAAACAGTACCAACAGGCCCAAAAGGTACCATAACGAGGAGCAAGACGCGCAACTGAACGCTATTGGTTTACAGAAAACCGTCACTTGCAGAAGCAGGAGAATGAAAACAAAGAAAGAGCCATGTTTAAAAACATAGCCGAGACATTACACCATAATAACATATACATATAATAACAAGCCATGGTCGACTCGAGTTCAAACAAACCTTGTCGTTGTCTTGATGAACAGCCACAAAGCCAAGAAGAACAAAATCTGCTGTTGTTGTTTTACGAGCCCATCTAAAATGCAAGCGGTTTCACTTTGTCCAGAGAGCTCACGATCGTGTCTAAATTTGAAGTAACGAACTTTTTGAGCTCATATTAATAACCTCCACGTGATCATTGAAGCACTCTGATATTCGATCCTTTCAGAACAAGTCAAATGCAAGAGTAAAGCGCAAAAAAACAAAAGAGAAGCTGGAAAAAACAGCAGCAAATGATGCTTCTGCAACCTAAAACATGAACTGCCATGTTTATCATCGCCTTTTGGACTAATGAACTCAGAATGACGGAATTACGTTCTAACAAGAGGCAACATGTGCTGGTGAAGGTTAAAGACGTAGATGAGAGGTTTGCACTGACCGTGGGCTATATTCCGTGTTGTTTTTGAACCCAAATAAGGACTAACTGTATGCTGTGTGTAGTTTATCTGTAGTAAATACCATAACAGAGACTGTAAGGTTCTGTATGTGTTCATATATGTTGCATTTATTAATTTATTTCATATAAATCACATTTGTTACAGTAGGCTATTTCACACTATCATTGATCTGCAGTTATAATCAAATGATGTTCATAGAAAGGTTAGTAATGAACATGTATACACAAGTATTTTTGTGTATAAAGCATCTGCTTTGTGAGAAGTGCTTCTCATATGATATGTGAATGACCCGTACGACTTTACTGTCGACATTTCCGAAACTACGTCATATGAAACTTTCTTCAAAAAGGTACCCTTTTGCCAGTGAAAACGCAAGCTAGATAAAGGTAAACCATACCGACCCGTACCGACCGTACTGTATCTCTCAGTGGAAATGGGCCACAAAGGAAAACTAAAAGTTGCTATTTTCAAGGTTGATATCATTTTCCAGCTTGATTTCATGGGGAAAACGTAGCTATTTTACAATTTGTCAGTTTAGTGGCTAATTTGTACGAATTTGTACAAGTTCAGTCTTACGAGAATGTACAATTTTAAAAAGTAAGCATGGCTCTGAACCCTGCCCATAAATCCAACCGTCATTGGCGGATAAGCAAATCGTACTAAATTGTACGAATGATCATATGAATTCATACAAATTAGCCACTAAATTAAAAAGTTACGAATTGCCATGACATGTTTTTTGCATTTTCCAGCGATCTTAGTACATGATGTACTAAGGATAATTATCGAAGCTCTTTGGTACTTTTTTAATGAGATGCTAATGATTCAATAATCTATGCTAAATTAAGCTAAGCTAATTAAAAATATCTCCTGCAAGACCCAGATGTAGCTGAATGGATTAAAACATGGTAAAATTCAACTGTTTAAGGTGACTGGTACAAATTACCTTATTTTAAAAAAAGTGTAGTGTTCCTTTGAAAGGCTCTTCACAGAACCAAAGATGCCAGTGAATGAGCTGTTTTTAAATCTGTATGTTATCAGAGCCTTCTCCTAAAGATGTTCCTTCAACATGCATTTCGAATCATACAACCTTACGCCAACACAACCAGACAATCTGTGGAAAATAGGTCAGAAAAGAGTGAGAAGAGAACTCCTCTCGTGTCACAGAGGTGGAGGTGCTGTTAGTAACAGAGGGTGAGATTTGTTTGTGAGGAAGGCAGAGCCTTGGTGAATATGCTCCAGGAAAGAGAAGTTGCGGGAGATAGGTCACATGACAGCACAGCACTGGCAGCGTTTTTTCTTTTCAATACCTGTAGATGGCAGTTCCTTGGTCGAGCTTTCCTCTTTGCCTTCTGAGGACAGTTCAGTGGTGTCGGACAAAGGCCGTCCCGACACCAGGTCTGCTGCATTGCCGTCGATGGTGGAGATATCAGTGACCGTCTTCTCCCGCAGAGATTTCTCATCATCCTCGTCGATAAGGACAATCTCGGCCTTGATGGTGCCATCAAAGCCTAGCAGCTTCTTGGACTCCTCTTCGTCTTCAATGCTGTGGTATCCCATGAAGATCATGGTGACGGGTTTGTCAGCGGAGGCCTTCGGAGTCTCCGTGACCTCCCCCTCGTAGCCTTTGCTATGGTTTTGTTTCTTGTCCTGCTTGGGCTCTTTGGCGCTCAGCTGTCCTCCTGTTTGCTGTGGCTCCGCTGGCGTGACGGTCACCCGTGCTCCGTCACTTGGTTGTTGCTTCCCGCCGACTTGTTGCATGAGTTGGTTCATCTCTCCGGGACTCCAGGCATGCGTGCCGTTCTCCATTGTAGTCGATCCCCCAGAACGCACCTCGTAGATCACTTTTCGGCCATCGTCGTAGACCTTGACGCCCCTCTGGTGAGCGTCCTGCGGGCTGACGGCCGAGGCTGAGAGGATCTTGGTGGCACCCGTTTTCCGGTCCTTCTCCACATTGATCTCCATGGCGTATAATGCTTGGGGAAGAGTGCAGATGATTGTGGGTTAATGTCTACTCCGGGTGGCCTATCATGCATTACTAAAAAGTGGCATGCTTGATATTAATGGGATTTTTTCAGTGATGCCTCTATGTCCATGCAATATTTGTACAGTTTCATAACTGGCATTAAAATCAGAGCCGAAAAAAACAAATTCAACCTACCCTTTGCTCTGTTATTACGCTGTTGCCAGTAACCGCTGTATGCTGATGTAAGCTTAGTTGACGACCAACTCTTGAATTTTTCATGGAAATGCACCATTACTCTTATATTATAGGTGACGGATTTGCAATTTTGTTTTCGAGTTATTAATAACAGCTTCCGCTGAAAAGAAATCTGCTAGGAAAAATGTAAAAACACCCAAAGCTGTTTCTGATACAGCTAATAGGATTGATGCTAGCCAGTGGCTCTAAACTGGTGGCTTGCAACTTAAGGGCTGCAGGGGGAAATTAAATGCAAGAAATAAAACGCAACCAACCATATCATTGTGTGTGGTTCTTACTGCTAAGATACCCTTGTGAAAAAGAAGTGTGCTTTGTAAATTGTATATGCAGATGTTGTGTACTTTACAAGACTCTGGCTGTGTCTGAAACCACTCAGTAGGTACTGCATTTGAAGTTAAACGTACTGCTTGACCTTTAGAAAAGTACGAATGATTGTGAGCAGCATGAATAGATCTCGGACATACTACTGTAGATCCGCCATTTTGTCATGGTCATGTGACCTACCCTTGTCAGTTACGTTGCTTCACTCCCATTTATGAATTCTCTCATGGGGCATCATAGGATAGTGCCACGTGCATGGGATAGGCACTTCAGAATCTTGCCAGAAGTAATAGGTCATCCGACTTCTCGCTTACTGATTTTCGTATCCTATGAATTCGGATATACTATGCTCAAACTGTTTTTAGCGTCCTATATAGCAGGGGTTCCCAAACTTTTCAGCCCGCGACCCCCAAAATAACAATGCCAGTGACTCATGACCCCCAATATCCTCTGAGGTGGTTATAAATACTGAAACCTTGCATGCAATGACGCAGACACACCAATTAAATTTGTGTCAGTGCTTTAAATGTGCCAGAAAGTATAATCTGATGTTATAAAATCAAAATGCATCTGACGCTATTGCTGCCTTTAATATAATGTTATTACCCCAGGGGTCGCAATTCAATAGAACTAGTAACTATAAGCTACTATAGTAACTATATAGTATATAGTAACTATAAATGACTATTTTTTTTAGTATAGTTATGGATAAAATATGTTAATTCTCATCGTTTAATAAAAATAAATCGATTTTTGGAAATCACCAGGCTACCCCCCTTCATTGCCCCGCAACCCCTCAGGGGGTCCCGACCCCCACTTTGAGAACCACTGCTATATAGTATGGAAGTATGCGCTTTAAGACGTTGCCTCTGTTTTCAACCAAATTAGTTGTGGAGGCCTGAAAACATCAATGGGATTTTGTAAAAATTGGGATGTCATGTTAATGTGTACTAAATGTCTATTATGCACAAGTACTGACCAACAATAGTGGACCAATGTGCGGAGACATGTTGCCGTTCTTTACAAAGTTACATTGCCAACTATACTAGCCTCGCAAGCATGGTGATGAAAATTTAGATCAGTGTGAATTTGTATTGTTTCAATGTTTATCTATCCCTAGCTTGTAATCTGTACATTACATGCAAAGTGCACTTCTTTTTAACAAAGGTAGGCAAACAAGCATCATAAAAGTGTGGAAAAGTGTGGATCTGTGGCGAATGCTGTAAGGTAGTGGTTCCCAAACTTCTCAGCGACCCCCAAAATAACAATGCCAGTGACTTACGACACCCAATATTCTCTGAGGTGGTTATAGACATATAATCCTTGCACACAATGGCGCACACATACCGATAGACCCAAGTCTATCTACTGTTTAATTTTGAAGTATGTTACTCTGAGACCATCCACCATGTTCAGTTGAGGCCTGTATTTGTTTTTAATGTATTTAAGTGCCGTAAAGGTGTCAGAAACTTTAATCTGGTGCCATAAAATCAATGTGCTGCATCTAACTTTATTGCTGTATCTTTAATATAACATTATCACCCCAGGGGTCGCAAAAAAAAAAATAAATAAATAAAAAAAATCGAAAGGCTGATGGCTTTTTATTTGCATGTCATTTTTAAATGTTTATTATCAACATGTAACAATACTACCTATTTAGTAATTAACTCTCTTGTTTTTTTTGTAGATTTTGGATATAATATGGTAATTCCAACACAATCTCACAGCAATTCGTAACTTTTTGATTTAGTGGCTAATTAGTATGAATTCGTACGATCTAATTCATACAATTTAGTATGATTTGCCCATCCCCCAATGACAGTTGGGTTTAGGGGTGGGGTTTGGTACCTCACCTCCTTTTTAAAATCGTACAATTTCGTACGACTAAACTCTGAACGAATTTGTACGAATTAGCCACTAAACTGACAAAGCTAAAACACGTACATTTTCTCGTGAGATCAGGCTGGTAATTCTGATAGTTTAATAAAATGAATACGATTTTTGGAAATTACCAAGCGATGGAAACCACTGCTGTAAGGTTATGCTGTTAATACATTTATAATATTGTAAATATTCCAAATTAACCGAAAGGCAACTTGTTGTCCAAAGTGAATTCAACATTGTGATATAAACCCATTTGAAAACCACTGATCTAAACCCTATATTTAATAAAATCAAGTACTTGAATGGATGGACATTCATATATGTTTACTAACAACTAAAATGTTGCATTTCTAAATCATTCGATCTAATTCCTTGATATTCTGAAACATTTAAAGTACATTCCCATACTTTTTCTCTTTAGCAAATGGAGTAAGACATGTACTAGACATGAAATGTTCACAGTGGTGGTCTTTTTCACTCATCTTTATCAAACCACAGGTTTACTATAAACCAAAATTCTCAAACGGCACACGTTCGACAAAAGCAGGTGCCACACATGCCCAAAGGCCTCCCTGTTTATTTAGTTGAAGCCTTTTCTGACCAGTTATCGATTCCAAAATAATGCCATCCCATCCATTTACAGTACTCTCACAAATTCACTGTGCTGAGTAACTACCAGAACTTAACTTTTTTTATTTTGGTCCTGAAAAGATATTCCATCCATCCAGTCAGATCTTTGTGTCAACTTTAATCTTACATATAACGTAAGATGCTTAAAGTACAGTTAAATTCAGAATTATTAACCCCCCTTTAAAAACTTTTTTCTTTTTAAAATATTTCCCAAATGATGTTTAACAGAGGAAGGAAATTTTCACAGTATGTCTGATAATATTTTTTCTTCTGAAGAATGTCTTATTTGTTTTATTTCAGCTAGAATAAAAGCAGTTATTAATTTTTTGAAACACATTTTAAGGTCAAAATTATTGGCCCCTTTAAGCTATATATTTTTTTCGCTAGTCTACAAAACAAACCATCTTGTACAATAACTTGCCTAATTACCCTAACCTGCCTAGTTAACCTAGTTAAGCCTTTAAATGTCACTTTAAGCTGTATAGAAGTGTCTAGTCAAATATTATTTCCTGTCATCATGGCAAAGATAAAATAAATCAATTACTAGAATTTAGTTATTAAAACTATTATGTTTAGAAATGTGTTGAAGAAAATCTTCTTTTCGTTAAACAGAAATTGGGGAAAAAAATAAACAGCGAGGCTAATAATTCAGGGGGGATAATAATTCTGACTTCAGCTTTACATCATTATTCACACACCATTTCCCTCAGATTTCTTGTAGGGATAAGATTTGGATTACGCTTTCAAGCAGGTATGATGTTCCAGCATCAACAAAATATGTTAACCCAGGAACACGTCTAAGACGGTTTACACGACGAAGCCAAAAATAGAAAAGTTTTAAAAAGTTTAACGTCAACATGACAACGTTTTCAAAATGATCCGTGCTTATACATTTGCGCAGGCACTGTCAACATATTAGTTAACAGACAGTACTTGTAAGGGAGTGACGTCAGCTTGGTGCTTATGGCTTTGTATTATTGTAAATGTGTACGATGCATCTTCGCTTTTGCTGCAATGTGAAGTAAATCGACACTTTGCTGCTGAAGCGCTAGCTAAAACTTGAGCAACAAAATATGACTCCGCCATTGGTGTGTGTTTGATTGTGCTTGCTTTTAGTCTGCATTTCCTTAAACACATGAACGACAAGATCGTTTTATATGACTTTGTGTGTTTACACGGAAACAACAATGGCGGCATTTTCAAAAACTTCCACGATCAGGCAAATCATATCAACAGGTTCCTATTTTGGGCTGAAAACGTTGTCATGTAAAACAACCCTTACTCAGAACATGTGAGTAACTGCGCCATCTACATCATGTTCCCTCTCTTTGGCTCTGGTCCAAACCCGTGACCCTCCAGCCCCTCCCACCGGCCCCCACAACCACCTACCAGGTTTTCTTGGCGGCTGATGATCCCCTGAAGCTGAGACTGGAGTTTGGGAGTTCAGTTCTGGGAGACCAGGGATCTGCGAGCAGTTGTAATTCACCGCATCTGTCCGGTGGAGAGCAGAAGAGAAACTAAAACTTGATTCCTGTGCTCAAGAGCCCACCGAATTGGCTCCCTCCCCTTCCAATCCCCCTCACTAAACTGACTTTCTCTCTCGCCCCCCCCTTTTTTTTTTTCCCCGTGAAGCAGATCATTGCTTAGACAGCAAAAACAGTGCAAATGAATAAGAGCAAAACAATGGTGGCTGTGGGTTACTGGATTCCCTTTGAATAGACGGATCAGGGTGAACAAAGTGCAGAGTCATTGGCGTGTGTGTGGAGTTCAATAGTCTAGCTGAGGCAAGAGGGAAATGGTCCAAGAGGCTAACGTTGGACCCCCTGTTTTACAAAAGAGATATACCCAGAGTGCCTATCTACCATTGCGCTGGTACCTTGGAAGTAACATACAATTGTTTGCGGAGATGTTCATGAACTTGGCCTGAGCCCTTGGTCAGGGCTATTCAGTTAGTTTGTCATGGGGGCCAGTTCATGAAAAGCATCTCAAATGAGGGGCAGGAGAGATATGACTTGCAATATAAGTGATGACAGCAATATAAGAGTCCATATGCTGTATTTTTGCTCCTTAAGACTCCCATGTTGGCTTTTTGTACATTAAAATGTTAGTATGTTGCGTTTTTAAACTACATAACATCACTGCATTGTACAATGTGGCTTTTTTACAAACATATTTAAATGTTGTATATTTCGAAGCATAACAAATTTTGTGTATTGCTCAAGTAGGCTTCTTCTACTTTCAAACACATTTATGTTATGTTTTAAAGCGCGTAACATATAGATATGCAATGATTTTTAGATTTTGGTTGTACGATTATATAGTCTGAAGAATAATCACGGGTTTACGGTTGGCATGATTATTATACATTTATTAAATTCAAATATATGAAAACTGCTTATATTTAAAGTGTTGTTTTTTGCTGCTCGGTAACAAAATACAGCACAAAATAATAATAAAAAACAAACTAGTCAATTTCCCTCCTTGGACTTAAAAATAAATGAAAAAGTTTTTGATTTAAACATGAGTGATAATTTTACAGTGAAAATAAATAACAGAACAATAAATAAGTAAATAAAAAATTGAATCAATAAAAATAGTATTTGTCTAATGTTAATTTAAGCTATATATTAGCTAAGAATTTAAATGAACTGTTGTTATAATCTGCATTCATACAAAAAGTTGAAGTCAGAAATATTAGCCCCCTTTGAAATTGTCTTTTTTTTTTCTTTTTTTAAATATTTCCCAAATGATGTTTAACAGAGGAAGGAAATTTTCACAGTATATCTGATAATGTTTTTTCTTCTGGAGAAAGTCTAATTTGTTTTATTTCGGCTAGAATAAAAGCAGTTTTACATTTTTTTAAAGGCATTTTAAGGTCAACAATATTAGCCCCTTTAAGCTATATATCTATTTTGACTGTCTACAGAACAAACCATCGTTATACAATAACTTGCTTAATTACCCTAACCTGCCTAGTTAACCTAATTAACCTAGTTAAGCCTTTAAATGATAAGCACTAAAAGCCACACACAACTCTCACCACCACGCAGAACTCTCATCACCCTCCGCTCCCAATTTGCGCATTGAAAATTGTCATTGTCTCCATTGAAAATAATGAACTTGCGTGCGGAAAAGACTCAATATGTGAATGGTCTGCTGCTATAATTAATCCAATATGAGTGCGTATTGCATACCTTTGTGTAGTTGCAGCAGTTTTTGTTCCGTGCAACAGAAACGCAGCGTTGAGAAGCCTTTACGATTAATTAACCGTAATGAATTTAAGCACGGTTAATAGTGAAATCGGCTAATCATTGCATCCCTACTTACAATATCAGTGCATTGTACAAAAGGCCTATTCTACAAACATTCACTACACTCTTCACTCGCTTAATGTCAGGTGACTCACGCTCTGCGCAGCCTTCAACTGCAGCTCGTGCTGTATTGAACAGACACACGTCACTTCATAATTATAGCGGTCGTTTTTCAAATGAACTCAATTTATTTTTGATGTCTTGGTCACTCTATTTAGAGGGCTGGAACACACTGCCTCTGGGGTCGGGTTCGGGCTGCGGGCCGCCAATTGAATAGCCCTGGTCTACGTTGTATTGAGTTATTTTAGTACTACAGGACTGAAAAGGTCTAGTAATGTTGATGAATATGATGACTTTCATACCTCCATCTTGATTCTGAAGACTCTGTAGACACAAACAGAAAAGAAACAATGATTAAAAGATGATGCCATTGTGCTAAAACATTTTCTTAATAGGTGCTTTTCTTAACTTCTGTATTATTTAGAGTCTTAAGGCTGGTTTATACTTCGCCGTGACCCACGGCGCATGCCTTGCACGTAGTCGTGCATTTATCCGTCTGAGTGCTGTTTATGTTGCTCTGCAATAACACTTCCAAAACACTAACTGGCACTAGGTTTTTATGTTCCTCTTTGTCAAATTTCTTCACGAGTTTTTTTTTTTTCTGAACGCTACCTTAATGTACAAGTAGCTCGAACTCGCTTATTCAAAGGCTGGAACCGGCGGACATGCAACAACTTTAATCATTAGGTAAACACAACCTGAAAGTTTCCGTCTGAAGCTGCTTCACAGTACTCGACACTAGTAAACACTCGCTCCATCTGGCTCGCGGTTCTCTGCACTTCCCACACTCACCACAGCTACCAAACCAACCAATCACAGAGCTTGTGCTATGCATCGTTGCGACATGTAGTTACATTTTTTGTGAGGTGCACGTCAGCGTCAGCCATGGTAAGGGGCTATGCGACTGGGTGAAGGCTGTGCCAGACCATAAGTGTGCGCTTGATGCAGAAGTATAAATCAGCCATAAAATCAGAAGACCAATAATGAGTGTTTTCAAACAGGTTTTCAGAAAGATTCCCACCTACTATTGCATGGATAAATGACACAGTTCATATTGACATCACATTTATGATACGTTAAAAAACATACTGTTAATGCAAGACATTGTCTCATTCAGTTTAAAGTGCTTCATAGGCTTCATTATTCCAAGTGTAAATTGAATAAAATATTTCCAGAAGTGTCCCCAATGTGTGACCAATGTCAGTTTTTAGATTCCAACTTGTCTCATTCTTATGTTATGTGTCCTAAATTACAGTTTCTGGAACAAAATCTTTCAATTTTTTTCAGTTACATTAGACATTCTGATTGAACCAGATCCTATATTAATTATATTTAAAGTTTCTGAAGAAGTTTTGAGACTTACACGGATACAACAACAGTGTGTTCCATATGGGTTTATCTCTGCTAAAAAACTTATCCTTTTGTTTTGGAAGAAAAAAAAGTTCTACTTTTAAATTAGGGCTGACAGACTTAACGGGTACATTACATCTGGAAAAAATCCGATATACCCTAATAGACAAGGTTTCATTATTTGAAAAAAATTGGTCCCCTTTTTATTTCCTTTTTACAAACTTCCGATTAATATGTTTACTATGCTTTTAGTACCTATGTTTATTGTTGGCTAGCACTGGTGGGTGGTTGGTTGGAGGAAGTTGGGTGTTTATTTAAAAAAAAAATTGTTTCATTATTATTTTTATGACTTTTGTTCGTAGTTTTTTTCTTTTTTAATTGTATGTTATGTTTCTGTTTAAAAAAGATGCAAGAGTTCACATTTAGCTAATGATTGGTAATAAAGCTAGTTTGGCATGCTGTCCAGGGAGAGAGCCCTGAGCTCGTAAGATCCTCAAGCCCGGGGCTCCCTCCCATTTGCAGGGCGAGAGGGGAGTTTGACCTCAGGTAGATCTCGAGAAGCCCTGATGTATGAAACAGGCATTGCTATAAGGGTGAGCTGCTGGTGGAGTTGACTATGGTGCTGATTTGGTTTTGTCAATTTACTCATATCTCATGTTGTGGACTGTGGGAGGAAACCGGAGGACCCGGGGAAAACCTACGTGAGCACGGGGAGAACATGAACTCTGCACAGAAATGCCACATGCCTGGGTAGAAACTCAAACCGAAGGCAATCTTGCTGTGAGGCAACAGTGCTAGCCACTGGGCCACCATGCTGCCCTATAGAGGAAAAATGGAGGAGAGGGGGTGGAAGGGGGGATTCTTCAAAACAAAGATGGCTAAGGTGAGATGCTTTGGTTATTTATACTAAGTTAGGAATCGTCTGATTGGTGGATCTTACATTAGCTTGACCCGGGGCCAGCCGTGTCAATCATAAGCATGTGATCCTCCCGAAATTAGTTTATAAATAAACTTCAATTATTTTTAAGTGAATGTCTGCAAAAAATTTCTAATAATAAAATATTATTCAAAAGAAGGTTTTTATTCTTACTTTTTCTTACATGTTACGGGTTACATGTTACAAGTAATTGACCATGATATTGTAACGAAAAGGAGAGGTCCGAAACTTGATGTTTGATGTGCTGTTTTCTTGCGAGATTATGTTTTGGAAGGAAAAGGTATTTTTCGAGTAATTGATCATGATATATTGTAGTGTAAATTGTTAAAAAATATAATGATAATTGATATGATGTTTTCCTATGTAGTAATGGTTTTTGAATGCAAGTTTTTTCGTATGTCTTGCAAATCGTTTTTTAATATGCAGGTAAATGTCTCCTGTATAATTGGTTGTAAGAGTAGAGATGAAGGTAAGACTTGTTATTTTTAATCTTTGAGTAATTGTTAAATGTATAAAACTTTTAATGTCAACTGTTAGAATTTTTTGTATTGATGTACACCTGATTAGTGATGGTGGTTGATGCACTTTATCTCTGTGGAGTGAGGTCGGAAATGGGAAGAATGTTTATTGTCATTGCTGTGAAGATTATAAGTTATTGTGTGATTAATTGATAATGAAATGAGAGTGACGGTTTAACTAATTGCACATTGTGATTGACTATGGAATAAAAGGGTGGAGTTGGAGAATGTGTCACACACTGAGGAAGGCTTTGTGCCGAAACGTCTGTTTGTCTGTTATCACCCGTAACATGTAAGAAAAAGTAAGAATAAAAACAGTATGAAGCAATTGAGTGCGAATCAATACCTTCTTTTGAATAATAGTAACGATCAGATTAACGCACCAAACCAAATAAGTAACTAAAAAAAAAAAAAAACCGCAAGCGCGCAGGACAAACTTCAGTAACTCTGCACACGTAATAATAAAATATTGAAATATTGAACAAATAAGTCCCAATTTTCACTTTTCTGATCCATTTTGGTCATAATTTTAGTAGTTCAAAAACAGTGTTTATATTTTCTGCTTTCATTTGAATGAATTTATTGTTAGTAATTTTAGTAATAAGTTTTTGTCTTGTAATTTCTATCTAGTTTTTGGTTAATATTATGTTAGTTTTTATTATTATTGTATAAACTATTAAAGAGAGTATTTTAATGCACAATTCATAACCCTCAGCTTCACTAATCAACGTAAAAAACTGCTAAACATATTCCCCTTAGTTTGTTTCTATTTCTAAAATGCAATGATACATTTAAATAGTGCCTAAAGTGTCCAAGGATGTTTTAAGGATTCTTTTGGTTTGTCTGCATTGAGTATCTTTTACCTTCTGCAGATCTTCAATGGATCTCTCTGTTTCCCGCAGTCGCTCTCGGAGAACCTGCTCTTTAGCTGAGATCTGTAATTCTTCATTCTCCAAATGACAGATTTCTGATTCCAATCTACAAATTAACAAACAAACAAATCTTTTTTGAATACTTGTCCAATATAAATAATTGCAATTCATAATCACAATGTTTCTGTAACTGATTTACAGTAATTTACTGGCTAACAGGCTACAGGACGTTGTTCACAGTGTAGTTATTACCCAGTGCTTTTCTTTCTGTCATGTTCATCCATGTTCTTCATTTATTTGTTTATAGTGTAAGATTTTAAACTTACAGTTGAAACCACAAGTTTACACACACTCTAAAAAAAGGAACATAACCATTAAAAAAATGTCTGATGGTAAATCATACTATTTCTGATTTATGAATTTACTATTTTAGATCCTTTAGGATTACCTAAATTATTCACTTTGCTAATTGCCAGAATAATGAGATTTTTTTTTGAGAATTTTTTATTAATTTCCAGTCAAAAGTTTACACACATTTTCTTGGTATTTTTAGCTTTGCTTTTAAACTGTATAACTTTGGTAAAATGTTTTGGGTATCCTTCCACAAGCTTCTCACAATAGTTTGAAGGAATTTTGGTCAATTCCTCCTGACAGAATTGGTGTAACTGAGTCAGATTGCTCGCACAAGCTTTTTCAACTCTGCCCACAAATGTTCTATAGGATTGAGATCAGGGCTTTGTGATGGCCACTCCAACACATTCACTCTGTTGTCCTTAAAGCACATTTTAACTAATTTGGCAGTATGCTTAGGGTCATGGTCTGTTTGGAAGACCCATTTGTGGCCAAGTTTTAATTTCCTGGCTGATGTCTTGAGATGTTGCTTCAGTATTTCTACATAATGTTCTTTCTTCATGATGCCATCTATGCTGTGAAGTGGACCAGTCCCTCCTGCAGCAAAACAGCCCCACAACATGATGCTGCCGCCCCCATACTTCACAGTTGGGATGGCGTTCCTAGGCTTGTAAGCTTTCCCCTTTGTCCTACAAATGTAACACTGGTCATTATGGCCAAACAGTTCAATCTCAGCAGACCACAGGACATGTCTCCAAAAATTATTCTTCTTCCCAGTGCAAACTGTAATCTGGCTTTGTTGTTGATTCTGGCTTGTTGATTTTCCCATGTTGTCACACAGGGAAGCAGTGTGTTTGAGGTTTTCTTTAAATACTATTCGACAGTTGTGCCTCCAATTAACTCAAATGTTGTCAATTAGCCAATCAGAAACTTCCAAAACCTTGACACCATCATCTGAGCTTTTTCAGAGGTATAATAATCTTATTGTATGTAAACTTGGCTGTCAAGAAAAGTTATAACAATTTCTCAAAAAATCTCTCTCTCTCAATATTCTGCTATTAAGTATAACAGAAACTAATGTGATAATCCTAACTTACCCAAAAGAGAAAACGTTTAGTTACATTAACATCTGACTTTTTTAAATGGTTAATGTGCCTTTTTATACAGTGTATGTAAACTTCTGGTTTCAACTGTACATTTAGATAATTGTGATAAATAATTGTGAGATTGAATATCTCACTCTATTTTAGTCATTACACAGATATTTCTCCCAGAATGAGATCACTTTTTAGCATTTTATTTTATTTTTAGTAGCAGAACATTCCAAAAAAAAAAAAAAAACAGCAGATCAGGTGTTTTTTCCAACATTTTACCTGATGTATTTTCAACCCTTCTTTTTTGAGTTACTTTGAGAAACCAGAAATCTTTCCTTTAATTAAAAATGACATTACAATCCACCTAAACAAAGTTCACACGCTGCCACACGTTGATCCGCTCGCAGTCATCCATTATGTTTGTACACACAGAAAGCACATGTCCTCTTGCAAAAGGATTTTTTTTTCGTCAGGAATCGTGGGAAGGCTCTTTCTCTTTTGTTATTATAGACCACGTAACCTCAGTGAAGTGAACAATGGCAGGAAACGGCGCTGGGCGTCGAGGCAGAGCGGCTTCCACATCGACTGCCAGCATTCAGAATGAGTGAGAATGGAGTCCGCTGGGAACGGTGGAATATGCACGGGTTAATGGACACTGAAGGGATGTGTCTCATTCATTTCCAGAAGCCGAGTACACGACTCTGCATTCCTCACACTGATTTCACTCAATGACCAGCACATCTGTACGGCCCAAACTTGATAGTAATATGAAAACAGGAAATCTGGTTTTATGTTTCTGTTTTCATTCAGGGGGAACACTTGTGTTTCTTCATGGGACTGCTAAATTTATATACAGTGCTCAGCATATATAAGTACACCCCTCACACATCTCTCTTTTAAATTCATGTTTTTAATAAGAAGCTCTACAGCACAGGTGTCAAACTCAGTTCCAAAAGGGCCGCAGCTCTGCACAGTTTAGTTCCAACCCTAATTAAACACACCTGATCAAACTAATTGAGTCCTTCAGGCTTGTTTGAAACCTACAGGTCAGTGTGTTGGAGGGTTGGAACTAAACTCTGCAGGGCTTCGGCCCTCCAGTAATTGAGTTTGACACCCCTGCTCTACAAAATCATATCTGTGCATGTACATTAGATTAATCAATACTAAAGCCAAATCTTTGCATTGACTT
Organism: Danio rerio; assembly: GCF_052040795.2. Lineage (NCBI taxonomy): Eukaryota > Metazoa > Chordata > Actinopteri > Cypriniformes > Danionidae > Danio > Danio rerio. The sequence goes on along the minus strand of NC_141030.1, from coordinate 5,093,560 downwards.
AACATGTAAATCACTCACGCTTGATGCTTCATCCGCATCTGCACTGTAAAATTTTTTTCCAGATTTTCATAACGTCACTGTAATTTTTCACAGTAAATTACATTATATCTAATAAATTCTCGAGACATACTAGTTACGTAAACGCACTAAATCGCACTTCAGCAGCGTTTATTTGAGAGCGCACAAGAAGATCTGTGCTTGAGCCGCTTATATTTGAGGGGCGTGCAAGAAGTTTTGTGCATGTTCAGAGGAAATCAGCGAGCAAGCAGAGATTTGCATGCTTGTAGGCTATTATATAAATGCCATCTTGACATCTAATACTGCGCTTACGACATTTGTCATTGAAATAACACCACAGGTAATTGATAGATCTGTGTTAAAAAAAAGGCTACAGCTGGAAATAATCCAAGATGAAACACCTTATTTAAATAATTTATAGCTTATAATCATATATTTACTACTGTAGAGAAACTAGGAAGTCTGCAAGAAGTGAATGTGGGTAGTTGAAGTGATATGCTAATGGTCTAATCCGATTCAATTAATTATGCTAAGCTAAGCTAAACTAAATTCATTTGTTGTATATTTTTAAAAAATGGTCAAATTCAACTATTTAACTCTATGGTGACTTAAAAAACAGAAGCTAATTTTACGTGTAGTGTTCTTTTAAGCGAAGAGTATTCTAAATCACAATATTAATAATAATACACTGCAAAAAATATTGATGCTCAAAATTTTTTTAGTTGAATCACATTAACTTAATCTCAACTTTCATAAATTAAACTGACTAAAATATTAAGTTTGTGTAAAAAATGTATTTGTAATTCATTCATTCATTTACTTTTCAGCTTAGTCCCTTTATTAACCTGAGATCAGCACAGCGGTATGAACCGCCAACTTATTCAGCTTAGGTTTTACGCAGCGGATGCCCTTCCAGCTGCAACCCATCACTGGCAAACATCCATTCACACTCGTTCACACACATACACTATACAGACAATTTAGCCTACAATTTAGAAACCCACTCTAACACAGGGAGAACATGCAAACTTCATGTTACTTCATGTGAACTTCACCCAATTCACCTGTACCACATGTCTTTGGACTGTGGGGGAAACCGGAACACCCGGAGGAAACCCACGCGAACGCAGGGAGAACATGCAAACTCCTCACAGAAACGCCATCTGAGCCGAGGATCGAACCAGCGACCTTCTTGCTGTGAGGCGACAGCACTACCTACTGCGCCACTGCTTCGCCCCAGCCCATCGTTGTAATACTAAAACTATATTAAATGTAACTAAAACTTGTAAATATATAACTAATGCACAAATGAAATACATTTTTTGTCATGAATTTTTTTCACCTGAGCCATGTTTTGCTGCCACATGCAAGGCAACCAGATATCACTGCAATAATATACACAAATTTACTAATATTTACTTCAACTACAAAATTATTATTATATAATTATTATATTATACTATATTATATATTTATTATATATTTAAAAATCCAGTCAAGCGTGTAAGGAAATACAAGTGAACCTAAGTGCTGAGTGCCATTTAATTTCATTGTTACAGCATGCAAGCTGTTTTTAAAAACAAATATAGTGAAAGGACACAATTAAACCCACTGCTTTTAAATATGAGGGGTGAGTACATCACAGCATTATCACCGTGGGCGCTCTATTTCTTTAACATCTGTGGGCAACCAGCACAGTTGTGTCTCTTAATCATAGTTTAGTAATGAGGGGTTGCCAGCCGGAGAATGTATTTATACTGTGTTTGAGCAACTCTAATTAGTGAACAGTGGAGAACGATTATCTGGAGGAGAATGAAGAGCTTTATTTGTGTATTTCAGCGCGTATTTGATCTCTTTCTACCACATAGTGCGCCCACGGTGATAATGCTGTCATGTACTCAACCCTCATATTTAAAAGCCACAGCCATGTCACCCTGCAGCCCAAGACCGGTTACTCACTGAAGCTAAGCAGGGCTGAGCCTGGTCAGTACCTGGATGGGAGACCACTTGGAAACACTAGGTTGCTGTTAGAAGTGGTGTTAGTGAGACCAGCAGGGGGCGCTCAACCTGTGGTCTGTGTGAGTCCTAATGCCCTAGTAAAAGTGAAGGGGACACTACACTGTCAGTGGATGCCGTCTTTCGGATGAGACGTTAAACCGAGGTCCTGACTCTCTGTGGTCATTAAAAATCCCATGGCACTTCTCGTGAAAGAGCAGGGGTGTAACCCCGGTGTCCTGGCCAAAGTCCCTCTATCGGCCCTTACGATCATGGCCTCCCAATCATCCCCTTCCAGCGAATTGGCTCTATCACTGTCTCTCCACTCCACCAATAGCTGGTGTGTGGTGAGCGCACTGGCGCCGTTGTCCTGTGGCAGCCGTCGCATCATCCAAGTGGATGCTGCACACTGGTGGAGGTGTAGAGAGACCCCCCCTCATGATTGTGAAGCGCTTTGGGTGTATGGCCATACACAATAAATGCGCTATATAAATACACATTACATTACATTACAAGATCAAATAATAATAGTAAATAAATAAAATACATATATAAAATACACACAGTATTTGAATGTTCTGTAATTTTCCGATTCAATTATTCCGTCTAAAGTTTTCATTATATACTCAGAATAAGAAAAATACATCTCAGATGACAATTCGGATGTTTTCTTGATCAGAATTGAGACTTCACAGGCTTTTTTCCTTTTCTTTTTTTCAATTCAGAGTTCATATCTTTGGACTTTTCCCTCATAAGTTATAAACTCACAATTGCAAAATCAGATGTTAAAACTGTGTGATAAGTTCTAAAATAAAACACACAAAAAACCTGAATTACTTTTTAATATTTAATGATTTATTTAATTACTTACTTGCTTCCTTTTTTTTCATATTCTAATTTTCTTCTAAGCCTCTTTACAGTTTGTCTTTAAAGGTATAGTAAAACTAGTATCTTAATTTGTTCGGAGAGGGCAGACTTTTGATATGTAATAAGTTATATAATCAGTTAAAAAGAATATTTCAGTCATTCCTTTTGTGTAAATATATAGCCGTATACAGTTGAAGTCAGAATTATTAGCCCCCCTGTTAATTTTTTCTCCCAATTTCTGTTTAACTGAGAGAAGATTTTTTTTCAACACATTTCTAAACCTTAAAATGTTTATTAAAATATTCAAAACTGCTTTTATTCTAGCCGTAATAAAACAAACAAGACTTTCTCCAGAAGAAAAAAATATTATCAGACATACTGTGAAAATTTTCTTGCTCTGCTCAACATCATTTGGGAAATATTAAAAAAAGAAAAAAACTATTCAAAGGGGGGCTAATAATTGTGAATTCAACTGTATATAGTAATGTATTGTAACAATATACAAGATTAACAATATATATGGTAATTATATGTTTTTATGTTTGTAATGTAATTTTATGTTATGTTAATATGTTTTTAAAGGTGCAGAAAATAGAATATTATGTAAATAAAGTAAGAGTATCGCTAGTTATTGTTTAGACTCTTAAATTTATTAACAAAAAATCACCTAGAAATAAAATATGAGAATAAAATGCTGACATCGGTTTTTCTCAAAGCTGATAACAAAAAACTCAATTCACCAAAACCCAATTCTTCATGGCCATCTAGAGGTGGAAGCAAGTCATAGCATGTTTCAAGATCAGCAATGAACTAGGTGAGCTAAATGTGTTCAGACTGGGATTACATAATCAACAGTAATCATACTCAACATTGTGGTCATTTTATAGGGAGACCAGGTTATTGGGACACATTTTATTCCACTGAACACTTTGTGAGGTTAGTCATTTTTTAAATATCATTTCTGTTTACTAGTCTTTGATTGAAGCTGTCTTAACTGTACACCATTACTGGCTAAGGAAAAAACACACATACAGTATGAGCTCAATAAATACCAAGGACCTCAGCAGGCTATTTTTATGAGAAACTATAACATTATTATGGTCAATGGAGTCATATTTCTACATAATACACAAAACTTACAAAAAGAAAAAAGCAGCCAGGCTCTGTGAAAAGAGTTGAGTTACTTTATTTTAAAAAGTGAATTAAATAACTTTAAAAAAGCAAAGGTCAAAGAAGATTAGTTTATTGATTAAAGAAGAATATGTTGTCCTTGATGATACATTGATGTCTAATTAAGTGAAACAATTGGTCCGTGCAAGAAAATGAACTTCATTTTACAAGGTCATTGCCTTTAATCCATAGCTCGTGCAAACAGTCCTGAGCATGTTATTAGCTTTGCTGTGTCTTGATGTGTTCGTTTGGAATGAGAAACAGCCCTGAAAGTGACTTGAATTTATGAAACTCAAATGAGCACAGTAAAATTCTATTAAAGAAAACGTTACATAAATCTTAAACAGTTGCCTGGTGAGTAAATGAACAGTAGATTTACATTTTGGGTGAACGGTCCCTTTAAGATTTTAAAAACAGTGTTCATTTTGACTAAAATCCTCAGTGTGTTTTATATACAGTATAGGTCAGTTTTTGGAGCGTTGCAAATATCTAGGAAAGTTTTTCCAATGAGCGCAACCTTCTGTCAAGCAGGAAATCTGTCTGGCATCAGCATCAGCATTCATCTGTGTGAATGGAGGTTTTCTGAGGTGTGATTGTGTGAGCAGCACAAGACTGTGATTGTGTATACAAGACCCTTTCACTTACTCTGTTTTCCTTAATAAAGCAGAACTTCCATATTCAAATAACACAAATATGATTTTTTTTTGTCATCAAAAGAGTAATGAAAAGCCTGGTTTCTGAACCAAATTATCTCTGTATTTCTTAGTTATACATTATTTCAGTGTTTTTTTATTTAGTAAGTAGGATATTGAAATGAGTTTGTATTATACTTTTAAGTTATACCAATGCAAGATTACAAATAGTTTTTAACGCAGTAAACTGACAGCTCCTATGACTAATTATGACTTGAAAACAAGTTGAAAACTCTTAAAGTTGATGAGCTCTATTTTAACAGTCTAGGAGTAAAGTCTGAATTGCAGGGCACAAAAGCATTAAGGCTGTGACCAAATCCACTTTTGCTATTTTAAGAACAAAAAAATACGCTCTGCGCCGCAGCACATAGTCTAACAGGGTTGAGCTTATTCTCCTAATAAGTTCTGGGTGTGTTTTGAGAATAAGTCAATCAGAGTCTTATCTTACATTCATTTTAAGAGTCAGTTGCGTCGTAAGTGTCTTTGTAAGTAAAAAAACTGAACACTTCACTAGTGAGAAAACAGTTAAATAGTATCTGCAGCCAGAGGATAAAGAATGAGCCTCTTCCAATCTGCCTTTTCTTTCACTTTCTCTATTTCGTGTATAAGGAAATGTGTTGTACGCACAGACATCCATTAGGCTACATAATTAATTTAATTTTAATTTTTAATTTTTTAATTTTGTTTGTTAAGCCTAAAGATTTGTTTCAAAACTATTTCTAAATTCAGTTCTGATTTCCAGCAAACGAATAAATGAACAAAAATAATGAAGTGTGTTCAAAAAAACTGAGTTATATAAAAACACATGCCCTATGCCCCAAATGGTCCAAAACCTGACCGGTGGACAAATCTAAACTTGTTTTAATAAAACAAATATAATTATGCATTAAAAAAATGATACTAATAATATTAATAACATTATATTGAATAAACTGAAAAAGCCCCCCGAGATGAAGAAGGCTTGGAGGCAGTGGTTTTTATATTTATTTAGAAAATAATATAATTTTCAAATATTTTAATCTTTTAATTTTTTTTCATATGTAAAGATAATTGTGTATTGCTCTACATCCTGTGTGTATTAAGCAATGTTTAAGCGAGGCGCACAACTAACACGCATTGTGCTGGACTTTAGACCTGGTTTCAGCTGGTCTAATGCGCATCTATTTTAGTTCCTCAAAATAGCAACGTGCCAACAATGCGCCTTAACACAGCTCTTTTCTAGACTGAAACACCCATGAGTCCACAAAGTGGCGCAAATGGATTTGCCATTAAAACAACATGGCAGAAAACGGGAAAATTAAGGTTGCGTTGGATTGAA